>NW_024041771.1:0-39541 GCF_014851395.1 Micropterus salmoides | reverse complement strand
AAACGAAGCATCGATGCAAAGAATTTGTGTCGCATTTTATTTATCTATTTTATCTATTTAATCGATTAATTGTTTCAGCCCTATATAGAATACATTTGTGGATTGTTTTCTGTGGGTTACAAATATTAAAGTCCACTAAAATCTTCCATAGTCTGGCACCAACAAACATGCCACGTTCAAAGTCACTTAAATCCCCTTTCTTCCCCATTATGATGCTCTGTTTGACCACGTCTACATGCCTAAATACACTGAGTTGCTGCCGTGTGAATGGCTGATTAGCTATTTGTGTTAACTAGCAATTAAACAGGTGTACCTAATAAAGTGGCGAGTGAGTGTGTATCAGATCTGCTTTTAGCTTATGAGCCTTCAGAACCCTTAGGTCCTCTGGTAGAGGCCTGTTAATTATCTCTCCAAGTCCCCGTGATGAAAACTGATGTTGAGGTGTCCTTTTATTTAATATGACCAAAGTCTTTGTAACGGCCTTCCAGAGGGCAGCAGAGATATTTTTAAAAGCAAACAAAAGACCTACGTGTTTACCCAGGCTTCATTTAAGTTTTTTATTTTACTGATACATTGTTTTATTGTATTTTATTCTCTTGTTCTTATATTTGTATTGCTCTTTATTGTAGTATTTTATTTGTATTACTGTATCGTTATTCTTCATCTTTATTTTCTTTTTCTTTCAGTACCTTACTCTGCCTCTAGTGTTTCCTCATTGCAAATATGAGTCTTCAGACTTTTTTAAAGCAGCTCTCTGGAATGAGTCCAGATCACCACAGATCTCTTCTGAGGAAAGAGGAGGAGCTTCAGCTTCCTCATGTTTGTCAGAGCTGTTGGTCCAGTTTCTGTTTCAGACTGACAGACAGAAAGCTGAACCTTCAGTCCTTTTGATTATCTGAACAAGAACTAAACTTCTTTATCAATCTCTAAATGACTGAAGCCGTCAGGAAACACAAGCTTTTTCTGTTCAAGAAAACATTTTAATGTCAGAGACACAAACAGCTGACAGAGATTTATGTCATTAAACACTGAAGTCAGTCCAACTTTTCATCAGTTCAATAATGAAACAATAAAGAAATAAAAAGGATTTAAACTGCATTTCTTCTTCCTCATGATGTCGCTTCAAATCAGATCACATGAAACTGCATTTGAATAATTTCACAATAATCAATATTAAAAGATTACTTGAAACACACGTACAGATTTCACTTTCAAACAACCTGAGAAACATGTAAGGAGAGAAGGAACCAGACAGAAATTGTGATCAGTGATCGATTAAGATCTTATCGACCTACAGCAGTGTTACACTTGTGGAATTTTTGAAGCACTAATTTACTCATGTAACACGCGTGTTAGTGTCAAGCAAGAAAGTCTGAACATTGCGTGTTGTTAGCCATCCTGCGCGGTTCGCTTGGTCAGTATTTCACTTTATTGGTGACAGCCTAGTTAATATGACAGAAACCCAGATTAAAAGGTGATGATCAGATCAGAGGGAGGAAGGTTATCTTACCGTGCACGAGGATCACAAACACCACAAACATCTTCATCTTCCTGTAGAAACTCCAACAAGCACAAAGTTAATCTGCTTCTCACTAAAGGAAGTCTTCAGAAACCCAGTGAGGACATCAGTTCACAGCCAGCTGTCCCTTTCCTCCTCCTGATAATCTGCTGACCTCTGAGAAAACTTTACTTTCGATTTGAACAGTTTTGTAACATTTACAGTAAGGGAAGGAGGAAGTCAGGTAATGTGAAGAGTATCTGGAAAGAAATTTGATTTTAGTTTCATTTCAGATCATGTAATTGAGAAATTAAGAAAAATTAAGAAGTATTAAATAATAAAATAGCGCAGAGAGACAATGGATCTCATGTAAGAATATTTTCCTTTTCGTCTTGCAAAACGATATTTTCCTAACCTGTGTTTGTGTTGGAGTGGGTGCTCTGTGCCTGAGAGGATCTCTGCGTGTCCTAAAGGTGTCTCTTTATGATTGGCTGGATTCACAGTACAGCCTGGGAGTGGCTGCTGCTGATTGGTTCATTCAAAACATCTGGTCTTTAAAATATCAGGTTTCCAGCGGTCTGACAGCAGCAAACCAAACCCTTTGTTTTGTGTTAGAGCTGGGAGGTTAGTTTTAGTCTCCTGAGGGCTGTTTCACTCTTTACCGTTTTATTAGCTGTAGCGGCCATGTTTCTTTTTTTAAAATCCTCTTTATTATTTATTTATTTAAACCTTTATTTGTGGTTTCTCACTGTGTTTAAAGTTTATTCTTTTCCATTTCAGCATCAGTAAATCTGTGAACAACCGGGTTGTCTCTTGAAGAAAGCTGTTGACAGGAATTCATCTGATTTACCTGGCTCGACATTGTCGCTTTTTCAACGGAAACCGTGGTGCCTCGAAACACACCGTTGTGTACACAAGCACACTTTATTTTCCTGCCGTTGTTTACACAAACTTGCCGCAGCTGATTGGGCAACACCTGTGACACGACCGCCAAACAGAAGTAAACATACCTGGTGCGTTAAGCCTACGTTGCAAGGAACCTGGATTTCTAAATTCTGCTTTTGTGAAACAGCTCTCACATCAGGCTGTACAGTACAGACTCTGGATATATTTAAAAACAAAAAAAACTACTCTCTCAAATAATTAAATAAAAACAACAGGGGCACCTCCAAAAATGTAGCTTGCCTCGCAATGCTTTTGAGCCGACGGGAAGTACCCCGTGCTTTAAAGTAACTTACTAGCGGTCAAAACGGCGGCTATAACAAGGTGGATCAATATATTTGACCCGTCACAACCCAAACGAAATGACTCGTTTCACTATCGGAATGTGATCCATTCGCTCAGTAACATTTGAAAAGGCTAAACCAGCCGCACGTAGACAATTTTACCCCCATTTACGTTAGCGAAGGGCTAAACCGGAAGTTAGCCTGCTCGACCGGCAAAAGTCAACCCAGTGGACGCTGTAGCGCTACTGCCGATGAGTGTTTGGGGGTGTAATAGCAGAATGACGGGGACACCGACGCACAGGTATAAATGCATGGCTACGTGCGTAGCCTACGGCGTAGTTGCATACGAGTTTATGCATCACTGGCGACAGCGACTGGAGTTTGTTTCCACCAGATGACTGTGTCTGATCTGTTTAAAGTGTAGTAATGAAGCAGGACAGAGCCGCTCTCTGGCCTTCAGGCAGGAGCCCTCAGATTCAAACAGGTTCTTTAACAGAAGCCAACAGAAAACCAAACAAGGCTAGCAGTTTCCCCCTGCTTCCAGTCTTTGTGCTAAGCTAAGCTAATCCTGGACCCACAGAACTGTAGAAGTCTGTTTAAAGAAGGACAGGAGGACAGGGACAGACTGAAACCTTTATTATCACAACAAAATGGACATTAACGTGTTTAGTGTGTGGAGTATTTGGGCAGCTGGTTTCCCAGTATGACTCGTCTCTCCACTCCCTCCTCTGAGATGCTCGCCAGTCTGACCACGCCACCGCTGGAGCCGTCTCTCTCCATCGCCAGAGACAGAGCTGTGAGACAAGACAGGAGAGAGACAGAGAGTCAGTCAGAGCCAGTAGTCCTGCAGTGGACCGCAGTTCCCAGCATGCCTTGCAGCAGCAGCAGTGTGTACCTGCAGCAGTGAGCTCCAGACACTGGTCTTTGCTCAGTCCCGGTTTGTAGTTGGAGTCCATGAAGCCGTAGATGTAGGTGCTGCCGCTGCCGCCCACCGACACCGGCTGCCTCACCAACATCCCACCAATAGGCACGCAGTACACCTGAGACACAGACGGGTGAGCAGAGAGACAGTCAGTGTGTGAAAATGTCCAGATTTGAGTTCAGCAGAGCTTCACAGGTTCCACTGGAGTCCTCTTCCACTCCTCCATGACGACATCACGGAGCTGGTGGATGTTGGAGACCTTGGGCTCCTCCGCCTTCTGTTTGAGGACGTCCCACAGATGCTCAATAGGCTTTAGGTCTGGAGACATGCTAGAAGTCTGGCAAGATGTCGTCATGGAGGAGTGGAAGAGGACTGTGCGATGTGTTATTTTCAGGTGTGTTTATTAGGGATCGAAGTTTTTTCCGGACTGATACAGATTATTAGTGACCAATTAGACCGATATGTGGAACCGATATCCTTTTGCTGTAAAATTTTAATGTTGGTCTCAAAATTTAGAATAACACAAACTCCAACACAAAGTCTGTTAAAAACAACAATATTAAAGTTAATTGTCATGTTTATAAATTAAAATTAAAAATGGCTTAGAGATCCATCCCAGAGATGGACTTAACTATAAGTGATAAATTATCATAATCTTTGTCTTTAAAAGCTGCCATTTATATTGTATTTATTTTATATTGTTAGGATTTTATTGATATATTTATTGATACTATATTCTTTCTGTTCTTTATCCGTCCTTTTATTGGTTTTTCATTACCAATTCATTTCATTACTTAAAAATGTTATTTAAAAAAGATATACAGGTGCTGGTCATATAATTAGAATATCATCAAAAAGTTGATTTATTTCAGTAATTCCATTCAAAAAGTGAAACTTGTATAATGTATACATTCATTCCACACAGACTGATATATTTCAAGTGTTCATTCCTTTTAATTTTGATGATTATAGCTGACAACTAATGAAAACCCCAAATCAGTATCTCAGAAAATTAGAATATTGTGAAAAGGTTCAATATTGAAGACACCTGGTGCCACACTCTAATCAGCTAATTAACTCAAAACACCTGCAAAGGCCTTTAAATGGTCTCAGTCTACTGTAGGCTACACAATCATGGGGAAGACCGCTGACTTGACAGCTGTCCAAAAGACGACCACTGACACCTTGCACAAGGAGGGCAAGACACAAAAGGTCGTTGCTAAAGAGGCTGGCTGTTCACAGAGCTCTGTGTCCAAGCACATTAATAGAGAGGCGAAGATAATGAACAACATCTAGCTTCAACAGAAGGTAGAAACGAAGAGTACAAAGTAATGATTAAAATGACTCAGGAGGGAGCCTCATTCGGCGAGTGGAACCCGCTTCATTTAACAAAAGCTATAAACAAGTTGGTTGGCAATGTGAAAAGTGCGCGAGTAATGAGAAATGGAGCACTGATCAGCAAGGGAAGGCTGTTCGGCTTAACAAAATTGAAGGTAAGCGAGTGCAAGGATCATTGATCACCATAATACAAAGAAGGTTCGAGGAGTCATTTCGGGAATACCCACAAATATGTCAGTAGAACAAGTCAAGGAAAATGTGGAAGGAGCACGTGTAGCCGAGGCAAAACGCTTGAAAACAACACGTAATGGTGAAAGATGTGACAGCTTGTCTGTGTAACGGGTTTGGTCGGGTGTGTGAAGGATGACTCTTGAGATCACTTCTTTTCCACGATTTATTGGCTCGCACATCTGCAGAACACAATGCACACATCAATTGCCCCCTGGCCTCCTCTTACATTACCTCTGCTTCCCTCAGCGGTGCAAGACGCAACTGAGCGCTTCATGTATTCAAAATACATTACAAACACATCACTCCAACATCACATGAGTTACTCTGCTCATAGTGTTCATAGTGTTCATAGAAAGCCATTAACACTGTTCAGAAAATACTAAATATTAAATGCAACAATTACATAAAAACAGCACATAGGTCTCCCCAAAACAACATCGCCTAACAGCGACACCTGGTGGTCTGAATAAAAAGTGTGTGTGGGAGGTGACAGAGACAACAAAAGTTACAAAAACAGAAGGAAAACACATACCTGCAGAACACAATGCACACATCAATTTCCCCCTGGCCTCCTCTTACATTACCTCTGCTTCCTAAACATACAAATACAGCGTTTACAAGACGCTGAAAACTCCGACAAGTTACATAGGTAACATGACGCGGCCCGCCTGCCTGGTAAAACTGGCGCCAGAAAGTTAAAATGAAAACACTGATAAAACGTATTTTAACGGTCACACTGATACAAAACTGCTACGTGACATAACCATATTGAAATTGCACAATTTGTGTTTAAAGTTTAACGTAAATGGTTCAATTTCCAAAGAAAACAATAGATAAACCCAGCAGCACTTTTCTACACAACTTAGCCTCAGCGGTGCAAGACGCGACTGAGGGAGACGAGCACTACGAAGCTTAGGAGGTACAAAAGGGGTAGTGTGCAGCTAAGGAATGACGGAGTTTACATTTCCACAAGAAAAAATAGCAAAAATAAATATAAATAAAAATAACTCAATGAGATAAAATTTGGAAATAAGAATTATTAAAGTGCATTTTTAACTCCGTTACATCTGTTATGATTGTTTTTGATGAGGAAAGTCTACCATCTAAGGTATATATAGGTTATATGTGCTACGATGTCAAACGTTATGTTCCCCCACCTCTGAGGTGCTTTAAGTGTCAAAAATATGGACACGTAGCAGCTGTATGTAAGGGCAAACAAAGGTGTGGAAGATGCAGTGGTGAACATGAGTACGGGAAATGCGTAAATGGAGCTAAGCTAAAATGCTGTAACTGTGGAGGAGAACACAACTCGGCCTACAGGGGATGCGAGGCTAGTAAGAGAGCTGTAGAAATACAGAGAATTAAAACATCAGAAGGGATAACATACGCTGAAGCAACCAAGAGAGTAGGTTGGCAACCAGACAGACCAAACAATAAACAAGCTAGTGTAGAATGTAAAAAGTCAAGAACACGTGAGGGATGTGACAAAATCAAGGAAGACACTATGTTGGGGGGAAAAATGAGTTTGTTTTGCTTATGGTTGAAGTGGTAAATTGCTCTGTGCAAACAGAGAAGAAAACAGAAAAAGTCTAAATAATAGTTAAAGCAGCAGAAAGTACTTGGGAATCAAGGGGTTAGTGTGGGAGGAGGTTGAGGAACAATTAAGTGGAGGAACAACAAGCTCACAAGCACTGTCATGGGGTGGTGGATCTTCATGATCCTAACCATACTGCAATGGAATGCAAGAAGTCTAATTGCTAATGGACAAGAATTTAAGCATTTTATCTCAAACCTCCAAGATAAACCCAATATTATATGCATACAGGAAACATGGCTAAAACCACAATGGGACTTTGTAATTCAGGGTTACACAGCAATTAGGAATGATAGGGTGAATGGAAAAGGTGGTGGGGTAGTTTGTGCTAAATGGGACAAGGTTTAGTTTGATGACTGTAGGAAAAGAGCATGAAGCAATAGTAGTCAAAAGCTGGACAATAATTAATTATTATAACCCTTGCAATAGATTAAATATAGACACATTGAATACTGTGGGTGGGCAAACACGGGATAAAGTGGTCTGGTGCGGTGATTTTAATGCACATAGTTCACTGTGGGGAAGTAAAAAGACAGATACTAATGGATTAATCATAGAGGAATCAATTGTGGATAAGGGATTAGTTTGCATGAATGATGGAAGTGGCACCAGATATAACAGTGTTTAAAATACAGAAAGTGCAATTGATTTAACATTAGTATATCAGGGGGTAGCAGGCATTACCACATGGGAGGTGTTAAATACATCATCAGGAGGTAGTGATCACTACCCTATACAGTGGGGGAAAAAAGTATTTGACCCCTTGCTGATTTTGCAGGTTTGCCCACTTACAAAGAATGCAACAATCTACAATTTTAATCATATGTACATTCTAACAGTGAAAGACAGAATCCCAAAGAAAATTCCAGAAAATCACATCATATGAATTTATTAAAATTGATAACCATCTGATGAGGAAAAACAAGTATTTGACCCCCTGGACAAACAGCATGTTAATATTTTGTAGAAAAGCCATTATTGGCCAGCACAGATGTCAAACGGTTTTTATAGTTGGTGACAAGGTTTGTGCACATTTCGGCAGGGATGTTGGCCCACTCCTCCCTGCAGACAGCCTCCAAATCATTCAGGTTCCGAGGTTGTCGCCTGGCAACTCGAATTTTAAGCTCCCTCCAAAGATTTTCAATTGGATTCAGGTCTGGAGACTGGCTAGGCCACTCCAGAACCTTGATGTGCTTCTTCTTCAGCCACTCTTTTGTTGCTTTGGCGGTGTGCTTAGGGTCGTTGTCGTGCTGAAACACCCATCCTCGACCCATCTTCAGCTCTCTCACTGAGGGAAGGAGATGTTGGTCCAGAATTCCACGATACATGGCCCCGTCCATCCTCCCCTCAATACGATGGAGTTGTCCCGTCCCCTTGGCTGAAAAGCACCCCCAAAGCATGATGTTGCCACCACCATGCTTGACGGTGGGGATGGTGTTCTTTGGGTTGTACTCGGTGTTCTTTGCCCTCCAAACACGACGAGTTGAGTTGAGGCCAAAAAGTTCTATTTTGGTCTCATCTGACCACATCACCTTCTTCCAGGCCTCTTCTGAGTCGTCCAGGTGGTGAATGGCGAACTTCATGCGGGCCTGTACATGTTTCTTCTTGAGCAGGGGGACCTTGCGTGCGCTGCAGGATTTCAATCCATGACGGCGTAGTGTGTTACCAACCGTTTCTTTTGTAACTGTGGTCCCAGCTGCCTTCAGTTGATTCATCAGTTCCCCCCTTGTGGTTTTGGGATGATTCCTCACCGTTCGCATGATCAGGGACACCCCACGAGGCGAGATCTTGTGTGGAGGCCCAGACCGAGGGAGGTTGGCGGTGGTGTGGTGCTTCTTCCATTTCCTGATAACTGCACCGACAGTTGATCTTTTCTCTCCAAGTTGCTTTCCGATTCTCTTGTAGCCCATCCCAGCCTTGTGCAGATCAACAATCTTGTCCCTGATGTCCGTAGAAAGCTCTTTGGTCTTGCCCATGGTGGTGATGTTGGATGCTGGTTGTTTGGGTGTTGACAGGTGTCTTTTATACAGGTAACGAGGTGAGGCAGGTGTATTTGATGTAGATAATTGGTTGGGATTGGGGCTGTGTCTTAAAGAAAGACTAACTGGCTTGTAGGAGCCAGAATACTTGCTGTTTGGTAGGGGGTCATATACTTGTTTTTCCTCATCAGATGGTTATCAATTTTTATAAATTCATATGATGTGATTTTCTGGAATTTTCTTTGGGATTCTGTCTTTCACTGTTAGAATGTACATATGATTAAAATTGTAGATTGTTGCATTCTTTGTAAGTGGGCAAACCTGCAAAATCAGCAAGGGGTCAAATACTTTTTTCCCCCACTGTAATAGTTAAGATCGGAGTAGAGTACATCATGAGGAAAACTCAAGAATAAAAGGTGGAAACTAGATGGGGCGGATTGGGACACATTTCAAAAATTATGTAAAATAAGTGTGAGAGTTTAATCAGAGAAGATTTATCAGATGGGGACCAATATATAAAAAGTTGGTGGGAGTCATTATAAAGGCAGCAGAGGAAACGATACAAGAAGTACAGGGAGCAGAGTGAAAAAGAACGTACCATGGTGGGATGTAAATTGTAGCAAAGCTATTAAAAGAAGAAACAAGGCATTTAGGCAGTTAAAAAACATCATTCACTAGAGACATTAATTAATTACAAAAGATCACAGGCCATAGTCCGGAAGACTATAAGAGCAAAAATACGTGCATACTGGAGGGATTACTGCAATAAGACTGGAAGAGAGACATCACTGGCTGATATATGGGAATGGCTAGAAAAATTAGTGGAATCAGAAGGAGTTATATAATACCAGTCTTAATAAGTGGCAATAAAACAGCAATCAGTAATGTGGAGATGGTAGAAATGTTGGCAGAAACATTAGTTAAAGTACACAGTTCAGAGAATTTATTAGTCGAAGCCAGAAAGTGCAGAGATAACATTCTTGCCATGAACCCAGGTGTCAATATACAGAAGAGCACAACAACTGATGATTTAGATGTACCATTTAGCTTATTTGCGTTAAGGAGGGCTATCTCAAAGACAAGACTTCATCTCCAGGGAAGGACAACATCTGTTATAGCATGTTAGCTCACTTGGAAGATAGTGCACTTACTGTAGTTTTAAGATTATTTTACCAGATTTGGGAAACAGGCAAAATACCAATAGCATGGAAACAATCAATCATAGTACCAATAGTAAAACCTGGGAAAGATCCATCAGACCCATCAAGTTATAGACCAATAGCACTCACATCACATTTGGGGAAAACCATGGAACGTATGATAACAGACAGATTAACATTCTTTCTAGAAAGCAGAGATCTGTACTCACCATACCAAAGTGGGTTTGGAAAGGGAGAAATACAATGGACTCTATTTTATGTTTGGAATCTGAAATCAAAAAAGCTCAGACAAATGGGGAGATTGTGGTAGCTGTCTTTTTTGATATTGAAAAAGCATACGATATGTTATGGAAGGAAGGGTTACTTATCAAATTAAATAATTAGGTATAGGTGGTAGACTGTACAACTGGGTGTTGGACTTTTTATTTGGCAGGGCAATAGAGGTCAGGGTGGGCACATAATATTCAAGACTCTATAAAGTTGAAAATGGTACTCCACAAGGCAGTGTGTGTAGTCCAGTACTATTTAACATCATGATCAATGATATTTTTGAAAAAGTGGAAAGAAGTATTGGGAAGTCCTTGTATGCAGACGATGGCACCCTATGGGTAAGAGGACGGAATTTGAAATTTATTCAGAAAAAATTACAGGCAGTAATTGTGGAGGTGGAACAGTGGGCAAATAACTGGGGTGTTAAGGTGTCGGTTGCAAAGACACAAGTGATATGTTTTTCCAGGAGACATAAAGAAGTGTCCTTAAAATTATATGATCAAACCCTCGAACAAGTAAAAGTTATCAGACTGTTGGGAGTGTTGTTTGATGAAAAGTTGACTTGGAAACAGCACACTGATAAGGTCAAAGACAAATGCAAAAAAATCAATAACCTTTTAAGATGTCTGTCAGGAAGGGACTGGGGGGCCACTACAACATCATTGCTTAAAATATACCAGACCTTGATGAGATCTACACTACATTATGGATGTATAGCAAATATGTCAGCAGCAGAATGCCATCTTAAAAAACTAGATGTGGAACAGGCACAAGCATTAAGGACATGCAGTGGAGCATTTAAGACCTCTCCAGTGGCTGCCATGCAAGTGGAAATGGGGAACAGCCACTAAGAATAAGAAGAACAAGAATTATGCTAACATACTGGGCTAATCTTCAGGGACACTGTAGCTCTCACCCCGCGCTAAAGCCAGCCTAGAAGAATGTTGGGGACACAATAAGAGCAGCTGTTTCAGTTTTCGATGGGTGGGAAATGCGAAAGCAGAAAGCCTTTGCTTGTACAGTATAAAATATATCCCAATACTCCCATATCCAGATCTTCCTCCGTGTTTTTTTGTAAATCCATCCATTGACCTGCATATACAGCAAATAATCAAAAAGAAATCCAAGCAAGCACACACGGGAAGAAGAGCACAAAGTTACATAGAGCAGCACTATAGAGATAACCGCATGGTCTTTACTGATGGCTCTAAAGATCCAGAGACCGGACGGACAGGAGCTGCCATATACATCCCAGCATACAAAATAGGCATTAAAAAGAGAATCATCTATCAGTATATACAGTTGAGCTTATGGCCATTTTGATGGCATTACAGTGGCTAGAAGAAAATAAGGAAAGCAAGGTGGTCATTGCATCAGATCGCTGGGCAGCGCTCACCAGTATTAAATCTGTTAAGTCCTGTAGGCTGGATCTGGTATTTAGTATTCATAGCTCTCTATGTAGATTATATCATAAGGACTGGACTGTCTGCTTTGTTTGGGTTCCTGCCCATGTAGGGGTAGAAGGAAATGAAGACGCTGATATTCTGGCAAAACAGCACTTAAATCAAAGTCAGTTGATATACAAGTTCCGCTAAGTAAATCTGAAGCTAAAACAATCATTAAAGAGAAAATGCAAAAAATATGGCAAGAATACTGGGAACTAAATGAACTGGAAGACATCTTTACAGTATACAGAATCATGGCAGAATATCAGCGTCTTCATTTCCTGCTACCCCTACATGGGCAGGAACCCAAACAAAGCAGACAGTCTAGGGGTGGGGAAAATAAGTACATAAATCGATACTTCACAGGGTTATTATTATCAATGTGCAACTAACAGACTGTATATAAAAAAGCAACTAATGATTTTCACTCGCACAGTGTGAGCACGGTAACATTTAACAATTGGCTCCCTCTCCTCATTCTGCAAAGGACACCTACGTGACAGGCAGCAGAACATGACAAGCGAATGTGAAAGCAAGAGGAGCAGAGGAAAATACGAGCAATAAGCTGTCAGTGTGGCAGTAAATGTACAGTGTAGGTCAGAGTGTGTCCGCTAATAATAAGTCTGTTGTTTCCCTACTTGCTGGAAAGTGAAGGCAGTAAGCGCCAGCAAACATCTCCCCTGGGCTGCAGACTTCTGAACACTGAAATGGAAAGCTAACAGTACATTAATACACTAATAATAATCAATACACCGAGTACATAAATTAACAAAATGTTCCATGGTACTAAAAACAAGATCACAATAATCAACTTACAAGACTCCACACAACACAATAACTACAGTAGACGAGACAAAAAAAGAGCTGATCTATTTCTGTAAGGCGGAGTGAACATGGTGTGGTTGGAGCATTGTAAAGTGCGTAGTTCAACATGTATCTGCATCTATACTAATAGCAGCAGCATCAGAAATAAAAATAGCAGCAACAGGAGTCACTAATAATGCTATGTAGCTACATTTATAGGACGTAAAGTTAGCTCCACTCACTTTTGTCTCTAAACCTGCAATCAGACACACGTGCTGTCAGTTTATCCATTTTGTCTTGCAGCCATTCACATTTCATACTGACAGATGGGAGAGGAGAGATCTTCTCTATCAGCTGGAGGAGGGCCTGTGTTCTGCAACTGACCCAGTAACTACACTGACAAAAACACATCTGTGAGCTGCAAAGAAATGAAAAGGTGGCAGGGACATAAAGTTTGAGTTAAGTTCTATTAAGTTTGGTTTACCTGCGTTATCACGGCATCTAACCCTCTCATTCCTCAGGGATTCATTATCCCCTGGATTAGAGTGCAGGATACCGTCCTGAGAGAGACAGACACCACATGTTAATTAGAAACAATGCTTACACTGCCACTAGACCTTACACTGTGAAGCTATTATAATGTAATCTTACCTTGAGAGGGGAGGTAAGCTAGGGAATCCAGAGTTGGCAAAGAGACTGGCAAGAAACTGTTGTATAATCCTGAGACACAGAGAGAAATATACTGTCATCAAAAGAAGAACAGTTGGGATTGTAAGAGCATAAATGCCACTGTTATTATAAATGGGTGTATGCAAGGCGGAGAAGAGAGCCAAGAGGAGGGTAAAGAAGACTGAAGCTGAACTGGTCAATTACTCCCCCCTCCACAGCAGGTGAGCGGTCTGGTCTACCGGTATCTCCTCTAGCTGACACGGAGAGACTGACTGGTCCTCCGGCAGGAGAGGGAAACAACAAGGGAACAATACAGAGGCATGGCCAAAACATTATCTATGGCTAGACTACCAATCGGTCCCGCCAGAGTGTCCACATCCTGGACTTGTCGCGTCTGTGCACGGCTCGGACCGAATCGGTTAGCAGGAACTGTTACTCTTTCTTGCCAATTCAGAACAGGAACTGCAGCCGCAGCCCCTTGTTGAGCAGTGTCGGATCCAAAATCTCTGCCATGGCTGTGAGCGGTTGTGTTTGCCTCTGAAGACGTCCTTGGACAAATATCTGATATGGCGAGGCCAACAGGGCGCGAGCCACGGTTGTTATTAGACCGATATTGGGTGAAAGAGATTTTAAAGAATGGGTGGGGGTGCGTGTGACCTCCAGATTAAAACTAGTTAGTGTCATATCTTACAGAAAATACAGTTTCATAGTTTCGCATCATTGGGACTTCTGCAGTTTCTCTTCCATTATTAATGCCAGAACTGCTACTGCATTTACTAACTTCCTAGACAAGCTGCCCGTCCTGTTCACGTCCCCTTCATACAATGTCCCTCTTAACATGTTTTTCCACGACACGTTGACTTATGAAGGGGTGGGGGGGAAATACATTCCAGCGATCCGTTTCAAACCGGACCAGCCGCCTCCCACCACCACAGCTAACAGTTAGCAGTCAGAAAACCCCTCCAGCACAGATGCTCCTTATTTAAAAACACAGTCAGTAGGGTTAATGTTCCATCGCCTAAAAATAATTAAAATGTAACGTTTATCAGTATCGAATGGGAGCATGCCAGAGAGGTTGAAAGAAAAAGGGGTTGGCCGGTTGGGGAATCTGGCACTCAGTTTCATGGTATTAACAGTAAATGTTGTCCTGTCTTTAATTGGGACTCTACAGTCGATGGTTTCTACCAAGTAATAAAAATCTGCTTCCCGGTATAACGTTAACTAAAAATAATAATTAAAAGTCATAACGTTAATGGCAGGAAACTCAATCACCAATGTGTTACAGTCCTAAAGCTGTCCGCTGAAACGTTACTTAAACATGTGACATTACAAAACGTAGTTAGTGATAAATGTTTATTAAATAGTTATTTACTTAGCCACGTGGAAAATATCTCCAATTTCCTACAATACCAGGCCTACAACCTAGCAGTTAGCTTGCTGGCAGCATAGGGAGACGTGGCTGCAGTTTATTAGTAGAGATACACTTTCAAACAGCATTGCTCAAGTTCTGTAACAAACCTCATCTACTTTGGTTGATTATTCAGAGCTTTTAATTAGGACGTGTCACACTGGTCATCAACTACAGACCTTAGTAGACAATTACCTCAAATCATCTTAACATCATCACCTGAGAACAACGTTAGCAGGCAGGACATTCAAAGTTCAGCCATTATGAAAATAGCTGTCAGTGACTTTAAGCCAGACCAGAAGTGGGAGCGTGAATAATGCCATCGCACATAAACTTGGCGAACTGTCTGTAAGTGTCATGGATAGGAAGTTTCAAATTTACAAGACAGGTGTTAGCTTCAGGGTACTTCCGCCCTGCGTCGTGAATGAAGTTCAGCGTTGGGTGAGGAGAAAAACCAAGAGCGGGTACTCTGTCGGCTCCAGAGGCAAACACCAAAATTTGCTCCATTGTGACCTCAAACACACCATCTGTAAAATAGTGAGGTAATACAATAATTAACATCTGATGATCTGCAGGTTTGTGTCAGCAAGTCAGAGTCACTCAAAAAGAGTGAATCCTTTATTTACCCTCCACATCTAGAAGAAAGTCTCTCCAGTACCCTTCCACTCTCTTCTCCAGGCGCCACCGGTTGCTTCCAGGAGGGGACAGTGTCACTTGGAACAGGGAGATCAAGTCTGTGGCCTTTAGAGGCCTCTCAGATGAAGAAAACACCTCCTTCAAGATGCTGGCGTGAATTTTCATCAGGTCCAGGAGACCAAGTGTGTTCAGTCCTTCAGAAAGTCTGTAAAGAACCAAAATGATTAGAAGGTGTATGTTTGTCCTGCAAGGTACCATGTCTCACACACACGATTTATACGAAAGCATGTTAAGGAAAATACATTTAAAAAGCACATCTGCCCAACACACCCAGTGATGAGAACCAAGCAATTTCCATAGGTTAAGTGAATCAGGAATGTCGCACAAAAAAATTGTGACCAGTCAAGCAGTGGGCCCAATCAAACAGAAGCAAGTGCACTATTAAACAGTATGTGGCACCATGCAGGTTTGTTTTTCCAGCAATAAATATTGATGTGAGCTCACCCAAGCATTTTCCTCAAAACATAAGTCAAATCTGGTCCAAGCACTGTAGCTCTGCCATCAACAAAATTAAGGAGTTAAAATGCAATTTACAATTTGTAGCCAGCATTACAGATAAAGTGTGGGACTATACACAATACTCACTGTTGGGAGGCTTCTTTTGTCCTTCCACGTAGAAACTTGTGGCAGCCTGAACCAGCCGGTCCCGTCCCTCCACGGTGGTGAGACGCCTCAGGGACCCCAACAAGGACAGGCTCTCTGCAGCTTCCTCAATGGCAGCTCTAGCCTCTGTTATATCACCGGCCTCACTGATCTTTATGACGTACAATTCATTAGTAGAAGCAGGCCTTCAAGATACTTTCACTGTTTAGAGAAAAAAAAAAATACAGCAAGGACAGACAAAATTCACATACCTTTTTGAGTTTCCACTTCAAATCTGGATCTGCTACCTCTTTGAGAGCGGGTGGTAATGTGGGTGTAGAGCAGAGGTTTTGGTAGAGCCTCTCTGGAAAAAGAAGGCAACACTCCTCCATGCAGCAGTGCCACAGCCATCATAACTCCATAGGTTCCCCTTCCAGGGAACTCGAACTGCGTCGGTTACGATACTATGGGAACGCCTCTAGGCGTAGCAGCTTCTGAACGTGAATGAAATCACTCCAATCCTATTGGCTTGTTGCTAGAACGGTAAGGTGTGACGGAATAACCGGAGGAGTATAAAGCACACCTGTACACACTCATCATTAGCTTTTTTTATTCAGCAGGCGCTCTGTATGTTGTTTGAAGAAAGCTCCAGTCCTACAAGCAGTGTGTCTTACCTGAAGAAGAAGTCTACCAGCATGTCCGGCAACCAGATGTACAGAAGGTGTGTTTTTTTCTTGCCCTCGGTACATCACGGATGGAGATTCTCATGAGATGTGTGTCTCATGTTTGGGGATGGAGCACGCCCGGGCAGCTCTTGAGGGGGCTGTTTGCGCCCGTTGCGAAGCCCTTTCCGTGCGGGTACTGAGGTACAGCATGGCTCTCTTTTCCGAGGATGGCCGGATGTGTTCTCCCCGCAGCGCGGCCCCTGCGGCCGCTGAGGCAGCCCGGCGGCCTCAATCATTGGGTTCACAGCGATGTTGGAGAATTTCGGGACGGCTGAGGCTTTTTCCCAACCTTCATCCGCTGGTTCCGACGCTTACTTTCCTCGTTCGGGAGCCCGTTCTCGGCTTCTCCCGCTCGCGGTTTGGATCTGGAGACGCTGCAACAACATGCTCAGTGTAGTGGACGATGACTTCCGGGTGTCGGGGCGGCGTCATCAGGCGGGGCCCGACTATGACGTACTGCTGGAGGTGGTGACTAGAGCCGTGGTTAAGGTCAACATCAACTGGCCACAGGAGGAGCAGACACCACAGGCTAGTGGTAAGCTTTATGAAAGGTTTCTTAAGCACCACGTGCCACCTCCACGCTGGTCTCTGCCATTCTTCTTGATTTACATGAGAACTGAGTAATCATGGGACAGACCCTTCTCTACATGGCTTTCCACACCCCTATCACTGAACTACAGTAATGTGATGGGGGTTAGGGACCGTGGTTATGTGAGGATGCCTCGGGTGGAGACGCGATCTGAGGACCGTCATCCAGTCCTGACGGAGCTCAGGGAAGACCGGGGTAGGGGAGTCTTTCCCGTTCCCACGTTCAGGACGCACCTGCCACCATCGAGTCCACGCCGTACTGCCTGCCCGAGGGTCTGCAGTCAGGCGGCATTCAGACTCACTCACCGTGGATCTTCGGCGGCTCTCCCCTGCCATTCTGGGGCTTCAGGGGTTCACCAGAAGATCACACGAGACACTGACCACCAGCCCCGAGGGGCTGGTTCCGTTGGCAGACTTTGCAGAGGCTTGGCGGAGCCTGACGAACATTTCTCCGTGGGTCCTGCGCACTGCCATAGTTGGGTTTCGACTACAGTTTAAAACCCGCCCTCCAAAATTCTACGGGGTGGTTTGGACTGTGGTCCGGCCGGAGCAAGGTCCGGTGTTGGGTCAGGAAGTTCTTACTCTGCTGAGGAAAGGGGCCGTGAAACGTGTCTCCCCCCCAGACAGAGACGCCGGTTCTACAGCCGGTACTTCATAGTCCCTAAGAAGGACGGAGGGCTGCGCCCTATTTTGGATCTGCGGGTTCTAACCGGTCTCTGGGGAGATTCAGGTTTAAGATGCTCATCATCCCCGTCATCATGACGCACATCCAATCCGAGGATTGGTTCGTCACGATAGATCTAAAGGACGCCTATTTCCACGTCTCCATCCCTCCTTCTCACAGGAAGTTCCTGAGGTTCGCCTACGGGGGTGTGGCTTACCAGTATTGGGTTCTTCCATTCGGCCTGGCACTTTACCCTCGCACATTCAAGTGTATGGATGCAGCACTGGCCCCGCTGAGGCTCCATGGCATCCAGATTTCAACTACATCGACGACTGGCTCATCCTAGCCCAGTCTCGAGAGTTGGCGGTTCGGCATCGAGATGTCGTTCTGGCTCATCTGCGGCGTTTAGGGCTGAGGCTCAACGCAAAGAAGAGTGTGCTGGTGCCCACCCAATGGACTACGTTCCTAGGGGTAGTATGGGATTCGACAACGATGCGGGCACAATTGTCTCCGGCACGTGTCGACACCATATTGGCTGCCGTGAAAGGGGTGAAGTTAGGCCACGCCATCACTATAAAACACTTTCAACGAGTTTTGGGTCTCCTGGCGGCTGCGTCCAGCGTAATACCATCTGGACTGCTGCACATGAGACCCCTGCAGTGGTGACTAAGGACCAAGGGTTTTTCCCCGAGGGGAAATCCTCTCTCTGATTTGGGTTACGCGCAAGTTTCTTCGTTCCCTATCAGTTTGGAAGGAAACTTGGTTCCTGTCCCAGGGGCCCGTGCTGGGAGGGTCTTGTCGCCGGCTGGTCATTTCGACAGATGCCTCCCTCACGGGCTGGGGCGCGGTCATGGGCGGCCGCTTTACAAGGGGATCCTGGCAGGTGCATCAATCCGAGTGGCATATCAACCGTCTCGAGATGTTGGCGGTGTTCCAGGCTCTAAGGAGTTTCCTGCCCGATCTCCAAGGCCACCACGTCCTGGTTCGTTCTGACAACACAGCGGTGGTGGCCTATCTGAATCACCAGGGCGGTCTGCGCTAGCGCCCTCTGTACAGACTGGCGCGTCAGATCCTCCTGTGGTCCCAGCAGAGTTACTATCGCTCAGGGCGATGTATCTCCCGGGGACGCAGAATCAGGGAGCAGACCTGCTGTCGAGGCAGGGGCTGAGGCCCGGGGAATGGAGACTTCACCCCGAAGTGGTGGAGCTCTTGTGCGAAGAGTTCGGCCCCATAGACGTGGATCTGTTTGCGTCTCAAGAGACTACGCACCGCCCGCTATGGTTTTCTCTCGTTCCTCCAGCCCCGTTGGGTCTGGACGCCATGGTACATTCGTGGCCGAGGCTACGTCTGTACGCTTTCCCCCAGTCGCTCTGCTCCCGGGGATTCTGGAGCGGGTCCGCCAGGACAATGTCGACCTACTGCTCGTAGCCCCGTTCTGGCCAACCCGGGTGTGGTTCTCGGACATCATGATTGCTTCTGGACGGCCCGCCGTGGCAGGTCTCTCTGAGGAGAGACCTGCTGTCCCAGGCGTAGGGCCGGGTTCTTCACCCTTGCCCCCCCATATGGCGACTGTGGGTCTGGCCCCCGAGGGGGCACAGTACCTAGAGGCGGGTCTAACAGCCATAGCAGTCGAGACCCTCCTCAGCTCCAGGGCCCCATCCACACGGAGGATGTACGGCCTGAAGTGGAGTGTTTTCTCCACTTGGTGTAGGGAGCGGTCGGTGGACCCTGTTACCTGCCCGGTGGTTCAGGTACTTGAGTTCCTCCAGGACCGGTTCCCTGCTGGTCTTTCCCCTTCCACCCTCAAGGTGTACGTGGCAGCTATTTCATCTTTCCACACCCCTCTGAGGGAGGGGTCTTTGGTGAATCTTCCCTTGGTTGTACGTTTCCTCCGTGGTGCTCGGAGGATGAGACCTGCGACTCGGTCCAAGGTTCCCACTTGGGATCTGGCGGTGGTTCTTGGGGCGTTGGCTGAGGCCCCCTTCGAACCCCTGGAGTCAGCTGAGGATGAGCACTTGACCCTCAAGATGGCCTTTCTCCTTGCTATCACCTCTCTGAGGAGGGTGGGGGAGCTCCAAGCGCTTTCGGTTTCCCCGCAAAGCCTGGAGTTTGCCCCGGGGAATATTAGGGCTATCCTGCAGCCTCGTCCAGGATACATCCCTAAAGTGCCTTCTTGTGCGGCAGGGTCCACAGTGCTGCAGGCATTTCATCCCCACCTCATGTGACGGCGGAGGACGGGAGACTTCATCTGCTCTGCCCTGTCAGAGCACTGAGTGTTACACTCTGAGGTCCTCCCGTTGGAGGAAGGCTGACCAGCTGCTGGTGTGTTTTGGGTCTCCCAGGGCTGGGCTCCCTGCATCCAAACATACTATTAGCAACTGGATTGTTCAGACTATTTCCCTGGCCTATCAGGTGCGCGGTTTGCCTTCACCTGTGGCTCTGAGGGTTCATTCTACCAGAGGTATCGCTGCCTCTCGAGCCCCCCTTTCCGGGGCCTCTTTGCAGGATGTTTGTTTAGCGGCTGGCTGGGCCACTCTGCACACATTCATTCGGTTTTACAGTCTTGACCTTCCTTCGGCACATGGCACTCGTGCGCTCTCCTCTTAGTCGTGCCACTTTATTGCACACTGGGGCAGGCGGGGTTTTTGGCACGGTTTAGTGGGTATCTCGTTCCCATAGTGTCGTAACCGACGCAGTTCGAGTTCCCTCGAAGGGGAACGTGTCGGGTTACGTATGTAACCCTGGTTCCCCGAGAAGGGGAACGAGACACTGCGTCGGCCCGCCACACCTCTCTCCCTGCCTGAAGCGCCTGCTTCATAGTTTAAGCTAATGATGAGTGTGTACAGGTGTGCTTTATACTCCTCCGGTTATTCCGTCACACCTTACCGTTCTAGCAACAAGCAAATAGGATTGGAGTGATTTCATTCACGTTCAGACCTGCTACGCCTAGAGGCGTTCCCATAGTGTCGTAACCGACGCAGTGTCTCGTTCCCCTTCTCGGGGAACCAGGGTTACATACGTAACCCGAGACGTTCTGTAGAGACCTCTGTGTAATGCTGCATAATGGAAATGTAGAACAATACATTTTGCAGTGGTTAACAGGTGGCAAATCTCTGCAGAATAAGGTGTTTATAACTCAAATCTAAAATCTTAATCCGCCAGGAATACAATCAATTTGTTAGAATATGACTTAGATTAATGGCATGTGTGGGTACTAACCATGGCTGTCCAGGGACAGGTTCTTACTGTTCTGTGGCCCTGTAAATAGGCTGCTATCTCTGAGAGCAGTCGGAAAAACCCCCGTGTAGGGCCCCCCTCATCCACTGAACCTTCTGCTTGCATGAAGTCATCCATAAATATGACGCTTAATTTGGCCTCTGGATTGAAACTCCTTCTTGTAAAGGCTCGCATGGCACCATCCATTATGTTTTCTCTGCATACATTGATCATATTACTGCTGGGCGTCTCTCCAATCCAGACTTTTGATGCCAGAGTTGTCAGTAAGGTTTTCAGATCTGGTCTAGAACAACAACCACCAGAAACCTTTTTCAGGTGGGACTTGCAACATTCAAAATCTGTATGTAGCACTTTATTGGCCTGATGGCCGCAACTCATTTAATCCATTAATGGAAGTATGAAACTAGCACTTACTCGGTAGTTTCTTTGACATGACTCAAATCCAGGAAACCAGCAGTGGTATCAGAGGACCCAGATGAGATGTTTTGAGGAGTGGTCTCTTCAGGAACCAAAGTGTCCTGACAAAACACAAACACCTCAGTAAAGACATTACCATTAAATACAACATTACAAAATATAGGCCTACAGCTTGCACTAACGTAAGTGTTTAACATACTTTACCTGGGCGAAGAGGGGACATTTTATAAAACACTGCTGTGTGCTTACCCTTTCCTGCTCAGTTTGCAGACTTTGTATGTATTCCTCATCTTGTCTTGTGAAGTGCACGCCACTCATGTAAATCCTAGAGGAAACATTAAAAATGTAAAAACATTATATTATGATTGACATTAGTTTTATATTCAGTCCCTAGTAAAGACAAAAGCTTACATCAGCATCATCATCTGCTACTTCCACTCTCTCTGTGTCATGAGATTCACGTTCGAGCTGTAAAACATGCTTACTGTTACATTACAATGGCAACAATCGCTTGTCTTAACATTTCAAAAGGAAATTACTTTTGGTTGGGTAATAATTTTGATAAAAAATGTTAATTAGATAATGATAGTGCTGATAACTGTACTTACATCCCTCGCCATTGCATTAGGTCTCTCCAGGCAGTTTTGTGAAGTATGGACCTCCTGTTCATCCTTCAAAATACCAGAACACCCCATTTGTTGGCCAAAGATGCAATATGCCATTATGAAATATACAACAAGCCTAGAAAGAGCTTAAAATGGGTGCCCCATATCATCTTGGTCCAGGTTTTGGCCAGAGTTCGAGACCTCTTCTGCATCCTAAAGACACAAAAACAACACGTATTGTTTATTTGATCTGGATGTTTACACTAGAGCCCGACTGATATGGGTTTTTGGGGGCCAATGCAGATTTTAAAGTGAAAAAGAACTGATATTTAGATTTTGAAAAGGATTTGGATAATAGACCGCTTTCTGGTATAAACTACACTTAGAACAGGCCGTTTTCTAAAACCTTTTCCTAATTGGATTATGTTAATAAAATAGATTACGGTCTCAACAACTGAACATTTAAACAACTGCTCATCAATAAATATTTGCTGCTAGAAGAACTTTTTCAGCCATCTGTAAACAGAAGCAGCATGTGTATTTTACCTTACACATATTGACCATTTTCAATGCAGCATATTCACATCTAGTTTTATCCCCTTACCAGCACTCTTAATTCTATCCAAAGCTACAAGAAACCATTTCTCAACCATATGGCTCTAAAACACACCGTCTACGATACAGTGACCTGCTCTTGAATGTCTCCAATACTACATGACTGTCTACAACCAGGACTTGCAACTTTGAGATTTCATTTCACTATAAATGAAGCTGATGTTTTCTTTTGTGGTTTTTGTGGCCGATACATTTGTCGGGTTCTAGTTTACGCCCACAATATACTGCTAAAATTATGCCTGCGTTACAGATTTGATGGTGGTAAAAACCAAACAAACAAAAACCATCTTGCTGTTCTCCAACCTGCTCTTCCAGACTCTCCTTTTAAAAAGTAGAGTGAAAGTTGCTATAACATGGTTCAGTTATATGCATCGGTGTTCCAGCGCATCAATAGGAATGAGCCATTACAGATTCAGATGATTAAGACGACATTCAGCTCAGGGTATGATCAGTGTACAGTACCTTTGGGAGTATATATATAAAGCTGATCGATTCAGCTCTCTGCTGGCTTTCAGCACAGATGGTGATAGTGGACAAACTTGAAGTCTTGTGGTTTCTTTATGACAATCTACTCTTGCCAACTCAAAATCAGTGTCGCCCACTCTTGGAAACGCATTTCTGAGGACAGCGTTGAACTCCTCAGCAGACAAGGACACTGGCACCTTAACTTTTCTTCTAAGCTTCCGCTACAATGAAAATTGCATAAAGAAAAATCACTACAAGGTATTTGTGAAGCAGTCTCTTCAGAACATACAATGCAGTGTTTCCCTTACTCAGCAGTGTAAATTACAGGCAGACCCATTTTGGATTTTACATCTGATGCTATGAAGGAAATTGTGGGTGGAAAATTCCAGCAGACGAGCTCCGTCTTTTTAGCGACTTTATAAAACGTGGAAAAAGTTACCGGAGCAGAAGCATCCAGGGAGAGAGAGGCGGAGAGAGAGGCGGAGAGAGGCGGAGAGAGGCGGAGAGAGGCGGGAGAGGCGGAGAGAGGCGGAGAGAGGCGGGGCACGCCGCTGTGTTTGCAGCAGGTGTGTGCGCAAGCGTGAGGAAAAGGGAACTGAAGGGAAAGGGCGCAGATTCAATTATAGTGTAAGCTGTAAAATAAGTGATTAAAATGTCAAATAGAAAATGCCTCATCACTGCCCAAGTTGTTTGTCTGTGGGAAACACTACAGTGCATATGTAATTAAACATACCTTTTTATGGGTGGAATGTTTCCATATCAGGATGGAGGAGGAGACCAACTCTGAAAGTTGCAAGTCTTGTTTGCTCCCTTCTCCTCGGTCCTCTGATGGGAGTATTTTGTCTGAACATCCTCAGCCTGAAAAGGTGACAGAAAATGAGAGACCCGGAAATGCAAAGCCAGAAGCCTAGATAGTCAATGTCGCCGGGAAAAAACCCATAACATATCCATAACTAATGGCAAGAGGTAAATTAATGCCAATTAATATTAAGATAGGCCTATTAAATATAATACATGCGAGGTGGCCATTTAGGACATCCTCCCCTGCTTTAATCATAAGATGTACTATGTTAAACTTAAGACGGCGCTCGTCTGCAGAAAGGCAGAGTCCCAGCCTAATAAAGCGCTATTAATCCTTCATCACGGTGTGCCACAACCAAACTGAAAGGAAACAGTTTTGGCTGAACGCAAAAGCATCTCAGATAAATCTGATTTATATGGAAAAATTCAGCTCTTTGCCCCACAAATTTTACCAAATGGATCTACAACTGAGGGCTGACAAACGACAGAATCACCACCATGTAGCTACAGTCGGTGTCTATTCATAGTCGGGGGCCCGGCCAGGGGGGAAAGCTTGAACAGCACAGTTTTTAAACTCACGTGCTGATGTCAGCAAGGTGTCACGTCTTATACAGAGACCTTGCTGTCACTTGACAAAGATTTCACTGCCGTCAATAAATATTTTAAACTGAGCTGCTGAAACATTCGGCGTGAGTGCAGTCCTGCATTTATTAAAACCTTTAACAGCAGAAATGTTTCTATCAAAAGGTGTCATTTGCAGCATTTTTGCTGAGTTAGCTTGCTACATAGTTGGCTAATGTTGGCAAACACTACAACAACACTTCAAGTCTCCCCAATTAAAGTCACTGAGGCGACATCACAGAATATTTCATTAACGCTACTCAAACATGATTTATGTTTATTTATGATTATATTATTAAATCTGTTACTCATGGCACTCACCTAATCTCAAGCATAGATCAAAGAGGCTGCAAATGAGTGGGGGAGGGGAGGCAGTGTTGTGATTGGCTGCAGCTTAACAAGCAATTAAGCAACCTGTAACTGACTTGCACTGGTATTACAACGCTAGAAATCAGCACCAGAAGCTCCACATGTTTAAGGTTATATGCACTTGTTTTAGGTAGTTAAAAATAATTGGAATACAGGCTACCTAATTTATTGTAAGTGTTCTGATGCGCAGTGAGTTAAATGTAAGACATAATCACAAATTGTGTAATTCTAATAATTTACTGAGAATTCAGTATAATCAAAACTGAGTTGAAGCAGCCAAATGTGAGCATCTAATGAGCTCTGATCTAGGCAATGAGTGAGTGTATGAGAGGGAGTCACAGCTTTACAGTTCTATCATGCTGCCTGCAACAGTTGCTCCACTTGGGGGGTTAAACCCAAAGGCCAACCTATTGTAGCCATCAGTGATGCTCTACTAGAGCCATTATCTATTAATGAACTGTTTTCATCACTTTCTTAAACCATCTGTTCAGACGCTTCCATCATATATTAAAGATAGATATCAACATTAAAAAAGTTACCCAATGATGTTATTCTGGCCACCTTAGATGTGGAAAGCCTCTACACAAAGATTTTCCTTGTAAGAGGTCTTGAGTATTATCTGCACAGAGGAAGCACTACCACCCTGTCCATTTATTTGTGAGCTAATTTGGTCCTTAAACTGAACTACTTCTCCTTCATTGGAGATTTCTTCCTACAATGTAAAGGAGCATTGATGAGTTCTACTTTTTGCACAGGAATATGCTCATTTATATGTTTTTGTTTTCACACACATTATGTTTTTAAGACTAACAGGAACCCCCTGACCTTAAGTTCTCTGTTGAATATGATCATAAACATTTGTCTTTATTGGATATGATGGAATTATGCAGTGGCAGCCGTATCTCAAAATAAACAGATAAGACTGCATTCTGCCTAGCCAGCAGTGCTTATCGAGCTCTGCAATACGGTTTACCCAAGAGTCATTTACGCTCAAATGTCATTCTACTGAGGAACTAATTGATTAAGCTGCTGCAATGAAAAAAGAGCTTTCGGGACAGAGCCTACTCTTTACAGTGTATTGATGAGGCTTACCAAAGTGCATTTCAATTCTGGAACGATCTTTTACAAAACAAAATAGGGTAAAAGTTACTCTGTCAGAACGCTATTCTTAAACACTGGCCTCTGATCCGGCATTAGCATACCCAGCATTTTAATGATCCTCCCCTCTTTGTCTATAGAAGAGCTGCTAACTTATGCAACACGCTGGCACAGAGATAATATTAAGGCAGGTTTTAAACAGAATATTTTAGCTCCTGGAAAAGATGGGAATAATCCATCTGGCAATTGTGCCAAACAACAAGGGAAAATCCTCAATGTGGATTTTGATGTGTTGTGCTGTAATCCAAGATGTTTCTTTTCTTCATCTCTCATGTACAGTTTATGGTCTATGGTTTGTGGCGCCCCTCACCTGATAACCATTAGTCCTTTTCTTATAGATCTGGGGGACTTCTGATTTATGATGGCTCAAGCCTGATCCCTCTCAAATTCCCATTTCCTTTGTCATTACATTGTATTGTGTTATTAAGGGACAAGTAAGGCTTCTATTGGCATGCATGACAGTACGCCATTCAGTACTCAAAACCTCAATTCCCAGGAAGTGGAGCCTCTGTCATCAGGGCTTGCACATAGACTCACAGTAAATGGGCGTGCACAGATGTGTTGGTACTGCCAGTGACTGGAATGTGATTGGTTATTTTTGCCTGCCTATCCAATGTTGAGTTATGCTCTGATGAAGGTCTGTTAGACCGAAACCTTAATAAACTGCATAGATTTAAGTGTGTTGATCTCTCTTTTATCAGTTTGGACTCATTGATGCTTCCAGCACCTTAGCAAAAATTAAGCCGGGTGGAGCAGTGGTCATCCTGCTTTATTTCTGTCTGTTTATAAAACAGAATTACTAAAAATAAAACAGAGTGAAAAGACATGGATGGATTTATTAAAGTGCAATTTAAACTTTTATTTTGTATTTATATAGTTATTTATGACTGATATAGTGTATGGACTTGATGGCTGTCAAAGCTTTCAGGCTTGGAGACGCTTCAAGATGGAAAACATAAGACTTGATTCACCGGATTTTAACACATTCAATAAAAAGCGACTTTAGTTTAAACCAAACAAAAGACTAAAGTGAAAAACAATATCTGGCTGGTGTCTCAACCATTTGGACACACCTGTGTCAATTACTAGACAGCGGACGCAAAGTGGCTTACATGTCATCTCAAAGCTCATAACAAGGCTTTGTCTTTCTTTTATAAAACATACAGCTTTTTAAATTTAAATTATTTTAAATTATTTTTATTACCTTTGAATGAGCCAATTCTATCTACATAACCACGGGTCCCCCTTAAATGGACGTCGCCATCTTGCGCTACAGAGCGAGTTTCGTCACTACGTTCTTCTTCTTCTTGTAATTTTGGCAGTGTAGACGCTCATCACTACGTTGTACATTCAAAGAAGAAGCAGAAGTAATGATTTACAGCACTGGCATATAAGTTTAGCATTGGAGCAATTGTTTGTATTCATTAGAGGGTGAGTCAGAACATAAGGCAGAATATTTTAATCAGATCCTGTGGTGCTGTCACATTCTGCCTGTCGGCTATGTTTAGTTTAGCGCTCTGTGGGTTTTTGATGATTTGATCAGTTCAGTATCTGTCTTATAGTCTGTTGTGTTTTGGGTTTCACTCATGTCTGTCTTCTTGGTGTCTTAGTTTTACTTCTTAGTCCTGTATCTTAGTTCAGGTCTACTCCTGGGCCCCGTTTCAGAAAGCGGGTTTAGTGAAAACTCTGAGTAAGTTGAGCTGTGAACCTAACCTGCTCTGGAGGAGGTTTACTTCAACTAACGCTGAGTTTCTCTCTGACTCCTCCTGCGGAGCCTGAAGCTGCCGTCTGACACACGTTTCATTTCCTCAATTATTCTGTCGATATCAAAGCACATATTGGAACACAATTATGTCTTTAGAAACATCGAAATCACGGCTAAATAGGCCATTCGTTTTCTTTTTACCCAAACATGATCTTGAACATCTGTCATCGATGTATGGACAGAGAGTTGGACATCGGAAATTTATCCTCAGCACAGAATAAAATCTATAAGCTACACTGTCCTTTATAACTCAGTGACTGTGTGGACATTAAGGCTACAGTGCTGCAGTTTAAAGTAATCTGTACAGAACTGATCAGTGAACAGTGACCTTTCACATTGTAGTCGCACTGATTGAACATTCCTATAGTAGTTATCAGCTGGATATGATGTGAATATTTCTGAGTGAGGATGACTGTGGTGCAGCTGAAACAAATAAATGTAGTTTAAAAGTGAGTTTTTCATTATCTGCTGATAGTCTGAATGTGTTTTAACAGCATTTCATAAAATACGAAATGAGCAAGATTTTATTAATGTAACATAGACGTCTTAAACTTCACAGTCAGTTTGAACCTAGAAACATTTTACATTACAAAAAAATCATTAATAGACCCACTGAGTCGGACTGTGGCTTTACTATCACAGGTCCATGAGGAGCCTAAACTGTGTCTAATCTGTTCCATTAATATTTTCATCTTCAGTTATTGCCACCGGCATTTAGTCCCGTCAGGTTACAGCTGGATAAACAGGCCTGTAGCTTTTTAAAACAGGCTGGAGGAGAATTCCAGCTCTTTATCAATCATTAAGGAAATTCCAGTCTGGTAAATGATGAATGAGCAACGCTGTATAAAATGTAACGTTGTTAACGTATCGATCCTCCACTCCTGTGTTTTACAGCCAATCAGGGTCCGCGTTGGCAGCATTCATATTTCTAGCTCCACCCGATTAAAATGGAGGCCCTGCCTTTATTTACCCGTTGCCATGGTGAATCGTAGTATCGGAGGCTTTTTTTCATCCCCACGCACGCGCTTCAATCAGGCTCAACATACGAGAGTTGACTGAACTTGTTCTTCAACCCAGAGTTCAGGTTTACACTCAGAGTTTGTTGAACCTGCTTTCTGAAACAGGTTCCTGGTCTGTGTACTTCTGTAGTGCTTTGCCCACGACTGATCTGAGTTCTGTTTTATCTTCAGTCTGTGTTCCTTGTTGGTGTTAGTTTAGTGGTGATATCTCTGATGGTGTCTGGGTTAGTTTGTTATTTTTATTATTCTGATCTGTTACTTCTTACCTTGATATGTTCAGTGTTCAGTACTTGTGTAATGTCTGCTCACCTCCAGTAATCTGCCTGCCATCCAGCCTCTCTGTTTCCCCTTCTGTCTCTCTGCCTCGTTAACCCTGATCCCAGTCACCTGTGTTGCTCCCGCCCTGCTTGTTAGTCCCTGTGTATAAATGTCTGGTGTTTCTGTTCACGGTCGCATGTCTGCTCAGTCGGTTGTCGTTTGTTCTGCGAGTTGATGCATTACCTGTTCTGGGTTTTTGGATGTACCGGTTTCCTTGTACTCGTGAGTTTGGTTCATGCCTGTGTTGTCTTGCCCTGGATTAAATACCCTTGAACTATATCTCAGCGCTGTGTCATGCATTTGGGCTCTCACCTGCTCTGCGCTCCCAGCGATCCTGACAGGTGCTCAGTTAGCTCAATTGCTAAAGTGCAGGACTCCCACCTAGAAGGTTGTTTGATCACATTGGGAGAATTTTCCCCCCACTTCCACAAATTGGTCATAAAGTGGCTGTTTCACATGCTCACAACATAGCATGTGCTGCAGTGTGTGTGTGTTCCAGTGTTTGATCTGCATCCATTAAGGTACAAATGATGATTTTTCATTTCCCCAGTATCTCCAATATGCCGATTTTGCTCATTCAAAAGCGTGCAGCATAATCCCGCAACCATGCTTTCACATAGTGATGCGATTTTTGCGGAACCAGCGCTGTGACAGAAAAAGACCAACAGACACAACACCAGCATGCCGGCTGTGGCTTTTCACACAGACATCGTTCCGTCTCTGTTACTACCCATGTTCCTGGCGCAGAGGTGGATCAAATCAGACCCCCCTTTCACGCTTCGTACCTTTCATACA
The DNA here is from genome assembly GCF_014851395.1 of Micropterus salmoides. Taxonomy (NCBI): domain Eukaryota; kingdom Metazoa; phylum Chordata; class Actinopteri; order Centrarchiformes; family Centrarchidae; genus Micropterus; species Micropterus salmoides. Next base: position 9,557 of record NW_024041771.1, on the reverse strand, counting down.
GCGAGTTTAATGCAGTTTGAAAGCAGCTATATAGCCACACTCGTGATTTTATTGCCAACAATGAGGAGTCTGCTGATATTTAACAAGAGCCATCAGACCATTTGCACAATATTGCGCACAATTAAAACTGTTGAACCACATTATTATATCTAACTTATTATGTATAATAGGCTGTAACTGGCTAAACACGTCTCAGGTTTTAGGCTTTAATAAGATGAGGACGACCTAGGAGTTTGGCACAGTAGTGTACATCTGCTGTCAGGAAAGTCAAATCAGTTACTGACCTAATTACAAACTTTCATTCTAATCCCGACATCTTTGGAAGCTATACATTTCATCAAAAAGGGTAATATCACCTGTGTACATATGTGTGCCTAATATCTAAACAAGGTCCGTTTAGGTTTTAACAAGCCCCATAATTAGTCACAATGTGCCCCCTGCTGGTCAAAGCCCTAAATTACATTAAAATGCTGAAAAAGCTTCATGTTGTTTTAGACATACAGTATTTTTTACAATGGTCTGTTTCCTACACCAACATCAAATGAGTACCACTGCTGTTATTTTCCCCCGCACAACTGTTCATGTTTTTTTAAGATATAAATCTAAAGTTGATGAATGGTGTAAAAAGCATTAATTTCCTCTGATGTGTTTGTTTATCAAAATAGGCAGTAAATGAGCAACATGATGAAAACAATGTATAACTTTAATAATATTATTATTATAATAATACTAATTTATTTTAAGTCTTAAACAGCAATCCAAATATTACATTTTCATAGGCTGCATGCTAAAGGAAGAAAAGGAAGAGAAATTAGAGGATCCTTAGCATGTTTAATAGCGGAAAAGGTTTAACCCTACTACTCAGCAGCCAATGGGAAAGTAAAACACTCACCAGTTCAAACTGGACAAGTGGTCAAATGGCTCAGAATCAGGTGAAATCAACGCGTTGACAACATGTGAAAAATTAACACGTAGACAACACGTCAACCACATGTTGTTTGCACGTTGTAAACGTGTCGCCAACCAGTTGTCTTCGTGTTACAAGTCACATATTATAACGCGGCAAACTGCACATATGATTCTTCCTCCGGTCATTAAAGCGCGCGGTTATAAAATAAAGTCACAGAACAAAAAAACACTTTCACAGCGCTGCGCAGGAACCTGGGTTATATCAAACTTTGTAAATTACATTATTAATGAAAAGTTTTGCTCCATTACTTTCAGATTCCTCTCGCTCACCATCTTGAATTTAATGACGTCAGACGCTGCGTCCCTCTGTACACTCATAAGTCATCAGTAAGATAACAACGTTCACTCAAAAACAATGATGCACATATAATTAAAACAGCATTACCCGTTCAGAGAACTTATTAGCTGTTTTTGAGTGCTTCACCCATAATGCTTATGACTTAGCAGTACTGTTCAGGATTACAGTGCATACATTCATTTTTAAGTGGCTATATTTTCAGTGTAAGAAGAAAAAGGCCTGTGGCGAGAAGCACGGTGCCCTATTTTCACTAAATCTGATGCCAACTTGAACTCTCATGAGGACAGTTTTTAAAAAAGCCTTAAAGCTTGTACTTTCATTTAGTTATACAAGTTAGCTGCCTGCCTTCATTGACGAACTCCAAACAGGTGAAACCTGACTGTAGTCTGATGAACTTGTTGGCAGTCTGGTGTTTCACCTTCAGCAGCATGATGGCATCTTAAGGAAGCTGCAGAAAATGGAGAGAACTACCTGTGTTGTTTTCTCAGGTGCAAAGTATTATTATTATTATTTAGTTTTAAAGCCAAAATATTACAGTAAAAAGACTATTTCAAGTCCTCCAAACAAAGCTGTTAATTCTGAAAGGCAGGATTAAATTCCTGCCTGCAGTCCATATTTGCAGTTTTTCCTTTCTGCTCTGTTTTTCATTGCAGATCCCCTCAATGTAGCTGGTCGTCATAGCAACACAACTGCCGCGACGTGACGTTCAACGTGACCCACAAACAGCTGTCTCTTGGTTTAAGTTAAAACGTTTGAACCTTGCTCAGGATGTGAAGACAGATAAGATTCAGTAGGTACAGGAGAGGATGCTGGGAGCTCACCAGCGTTCTCTGCCAGGATGTGTAGAAAGAGTGAGCGCTCAAGTTCAGCATGAACCACGTTATAGTTTAGATTCACGTACCTGTGAGGATCAACATCTCTGCGTCTTCCTCTGTGATGTTCGTTCCTTTCTGAAATCAGGACAAACCCAAGCGAACAAGAAGCTCGGCCAGAAACTAGGACTTGTGTTTTGAACCTCATGTAAGCTTGTTCTGTTTTTATCATTTGAGAAATGCGGCCGAGGTGAAGTCTTTCATTTCAGCCGCAGACCGATATCCTCCCTATATACCTGTCTGAGTCAGAAATCAGTTCATCACCTACAGTTGGTCCAAAATGCTGCCGCTCGCTGCAGGAAATGTGAGCACATCAGCCCAGTGTGAGCGTCCTGCTTCCTGTTTCTTTTAGGACGCACTTTAAAATCCTTCTGATCACTTTTAAGGCCAGACATGGGCACGCACCTTCTCTGAGCTTTTATCCCCATATGAGCCAGGACGCAGACTGAGATCCTCTAGTAGGGCTCTGCTAACTGCTCCAAAGTCTAGGCTCAAAGCCAAAGGGGACAGGGTCTCTGCTGTCAGGGCCCCTACAGGCTCAGAGTCTGCTCCTGGTTTCATCTCACTTCTTAGACACATTTCTACAAAAAGCTTTCACTGTGTGACGCCTCATTTATTTTCCTTTATTGACAGATGGATTGTTTTAAAGCTCTTTGTTCCCCGTGTTGAAAAGTGCTCTACAAATAAAGCTTTTATTATACAGAGGAGGTGTGCAGTGGCTTTGGACCAGCAACGGACCCCTCGGCAACCGGTCCGGACCACAAGGACCGCGTGGACCACTAGTTCATATTTCTACAGACGAGACAGGAGGATGCTGGGAGAAAAGAGAGGCGGGAAGCTGAACTACCTGGTGAGGTCTGAAAATGAATCTGTGTCTGATAGATGATTCCAGCCGTCGTCGTACTTGAAACAAGTTAGCATAGCATCGCCCTGACTGAGCAGAACTCCATTTAGAAAACAAGCGTTTTAAAAGATGTTTGCTTGTCATCTTGAAGACAGACCTGACAGAGCAGGAATTCATATGTTCAACAAATCAGCATCATTTTGATCAGTTTATTGAAATGAAATCACAGCAAAATGTTTATTTTGGCTTCAAACCGCTGCAGGAAACCAGATTATTGAATTAGATCTGAGTGCATAAACAGCACTTTAATAACATAACATCTTTGAGTCCAACAGATTACTGTAAGCTTCTGATTTCCTCTGGTAACAGTTCATGACCTGTGTACTGGAACATAATGACTGCTAGTATATTGTGCTGGAGTCTACTGGTCCCTGGGTTGGTTTTACTATGTTGTCTGTTTTGTGTTGACTTGTACTGACTACAGATGAAAAACAGCCTTCTGGCTAAATCTGGCATATTTACTGAAATGTTTCAGCTTCAATGAAAAATCCAGCTTTATCTTTGAGGAATGAACAGAGAGACGAGAAAAACCAGAACCTGGAGGAAAGAGACTAAAGAAGTGGAGTTTCTGCTGAGTTCTGAGATCAACGTCTGAAGGACTCGGTACGCTTCAAACAAACTAGATCACGTGACGTCTGTTTATACCTGCTCCAAATGTCAACGCTGGAAGACAAAGATCACAGAGTCCAGATGTTTCAGAGGCCTGAACCAGGTCCACTGGAGGCCTCTGGGTTTAACTGCTGTGCTTTGATCCAGTGTGTAGTGAGGAGGAAGAGGCGCTGAATAAACAGGGACTACAAAAACACTACAGACCACATTTGTGTTCAGGCTGAACAAACCTTTGTTCTTGTGAAAGTCTGACTGAATCAAATCTTATTGTGTCTTCATTCTCTGAGTCCATTTTAACAGCTGGCTGCTTTCTGTTCTGTCACTAAATGTGTTGCTTTCTGTTTAACTTGCATCCTGCCAGGGTTGGTGCTGGAATAATCTGAGCTGGACACTTGAGACTTGGACTCGAGTCCTTTTCAATGTTCTCATTAAAGGAGTCGACACAAAGAGAAGCTTTGACTCTTCGTTTGAAACTGGACCTTCAATCAACTGTTTCCTTTCAACAAGATTTGTTGTGGCTTCAGAAAATGTGACAAATTGTGACGGGTCCAAAATCTAAAGACAGCAGCTTCCAGCATCTTCTAAATCCTGCTGCTGTAGAAAGTTCTGACATGTGGTTTAACTTGACTCTTAACTTCCTGTCAGTGGTTCTGATTTCCTGCAGCTGCTGACTTCTCTGTGTCTGTAGAAATAAAGTTTGTTTGACTGCACGCATTAGAACGAGCCACAAATATCCAGAGAGCCGCAGCTGTTATCCAGCCGCTGGGAGGTTCACAGGAAACACGCCCGTTCAAGCCATGTGACATCACGCTGACCTCACTCTGACATCACTGATCAGCAGGAATCAATAGTGAGTGTGTAGACTGTGTGTGAGAGTCAGTAGGAGGAGTCAGAGTGAAGAAGCTGACAAAGCGTCCTCCTGTCTTCATCCGTCCTCCATCAGCTGCTTCACCTCCATTTTCTCTCTGATCCAGAGTCAGATCGGATCAATGATCAAAGATCAAACAGATTGATCGGCCATCAGAGGAGTTGGATCAGCGGAGCTGCTTCTGTTCCTGCTTCTCTCTGCAGAGGAGACAGAGGACAGTCAGACAGAGACAAACACAGAGACTCTGACCTCAGTCTGCATACTGACCTTTGACCCTGAGATCAACTGATTTCCATCTCATGAGGACTCCCTTCTTGTCGTAGACTTGCACCAGTATGTCCTCCGTCTCTGTCTGTGGGGGATTTCAGGGTCAGACTGAGGTCTCCAGTTCTCAGCAGGTCTTCCTTCATCTCTGTTCGGTCTCTGTAAACCTGGTCCTGTTGGTCAGAGCCGTTCTGATACACGTGGACCGTCTATAGGGATCATAGTGGATCCACTCTGACGTCCTGAGGCAGGTTGTCTGTGGTCTTGCAGGGCAGCAGGACAGACTCCGCCCCCTCCTCCACCTCCACCTGACAGACTGAGAGGACAACAAAGCAGAACATGAGCTGCACAGACAGCAGCAGCAGTTTGAATAACTTTATTGACAGAAGCAGATGAGAGCAGCAGCTAACAGGGGACAGAAACACAGGAAGCTGTTGGAGATGATCAGAGTCTTGATGCTGCTGGGATTGTTTTGTCCATGTGCTGCTTCACAGTAATGTCTCCTGTCAGTGTTGAGCTGCTGGACTTTTACATTTCTGGATCTAAAGCTGAACTTTGAAGAGAAGAAGCTTTCAAATGTTTTCATCTCTGTTCTGTAAATGAATCTCAGCTCCACATGTTCAACATCAGTCCAGAACACCGAGACACACAAACATCTGATCTGGATCTGATCCCAAACTGCTCTTCCTGCTTCATCAATATTTGGCCTTTTCTTCTGCCGACTCTGAGCCCACTTTTCTTTCCAAACGGCTTCAACATGATGTGAAGAGAACTGAGCATCAATCTTTCATTGATCCAAACTATTAAAGCTGCATTTCTTTGTTCTGAGTGATCAACACATTTGGTTTCTTTCAGCTTTCTTCTTGATCAATACTGGAAATCAATAACTTATTGATCTCATTCTTTCCATCCATGGAAATGATCTCCTGGATTATTCTGGTTTCCTGTTATGACGTCATTTCTGATCACCTGCTGAGCATTTTTACACTGAAATATTGGTCCTTTTATTTTTTAAAGTTACTTTGCTGGGCGCTGGATAAAAAAGCCAAAGCTGCAGGTTGCAAAGAGGTTGGAGAGTTTCTGACTGCATCAGTAATAATTTACAACACATTTGTCTGTCCTCCCCAACATCAGCTGCTCTCACTATCTCTGATCAAGAGTCATTTGTCCAGGAAACAACAAAAACCTACAGTTACCGCATCCATCTGGTCTCGCGCTTCCGACTTCCATCCAACAACATTTCAAACATAATCTCCTCCCTACATTTTGACGCTGTACTTTTGAGACTGGCCAGAGCTGCGCTTGAATCTGAACTAATTATCATTCTCATGGTTTGACTTCCTCTATCCACTGTGATGCTAACAAGACTGCCATCATTTCTGCTGCAGACACCGATAAATGATCGGTTAATCTTTTAAACGCCTTAACTTTTAATTCAGGAATGTAAAAAGCACAGCTTGATTTTCCGTTCTCTGGATTTTTACAACCGTCCCTAAATAAACATACGTGATACCCATATTCTCATGCAGCGTCGTGTTCACATAAGCTTGCATATCTACAATGTTTTTACTTGAAGTAACCTGTTTCAGCAGAGAAAGATCAACTGTAGGCTGAGGTAATAACCATGGTGGAACAGCTGGCATTAAAGCAGCTGGACTAGCGACCCAATCGTGATTCCTAACTCCTTTGTAAGATCCAGAATTACACTGCTAAATACCTCCTTTTTCATTTGGCTGCTTTCCCAACTTTCATTCATAATCCTTTTTGTAGGACGTGTGTCCTTCTGACTTTGTAAATTAGCCCAATAATTGGCCCTCAGCTGTTTCCTTCTTAGAATCAGTGGCATTTCTCCAACCTCCAGCTGAAGCGCTGATATTGGTGTTGACTTTACTGCTGCACAGCATAACCTCAATGATGGGCCTGAATTTTATCCAACCTTTTTAAAGATGTTCTAGCAGCTGATCCAGAAACAATACATCCATATTCTAGACTGATCTAACTAATGCAATATAAATATTTCTTAGCAAACACTGCCTGTTAAACATCTCATAATATTCAGGACTTTCTTACACTTATCTTCCACCTCATCAAATGATTTTTCCACGTAAGCAATATATCAAACCACAACCGCAGGAATTTAAAGTTTTCCACTCTTTCTAACCTTTGATTGGACAATTTCAACAAATATCTTCTTTGACTTCCTTTCTTTTAAAAAGATGGTTTGATTAAACTTAAATCTCCAATTCAAAGACCAATCTTCAACCACACTAACAGCTTCCTGAACTTTCTTTACAACATACTCCAGATTCCTCCCTCGTTTCCAAATTTCCCCATCATCAGCAGAAAGTGATTTCCCAATGTCTGGATGAACCTTCTTCTAAACATCATTGATCCTGATTGAAAACAGTAGCGGACTAATGACGCTCCCCTGAGCGCTGCCGTTTTCAACTAAAATGCATCTGATGTAGAGTTCCCCACACGAACCTGAATGTAGCTACCAGATAAGAAACCTTTGATCCAGTTATACATTTTACCTCCAATACCCATTTTATCTCGCTGTATTAAAAGACCTCCTGCGCCTTCTCTATATCAAGAAAACAGCTAGCACCCCCTCTTATTAGCTTGAGCTTTCCTAACATCAGTTCCAACATATTAAAGGGTCCAGAGTACTACGCCCCCTTCTAAATCCACTCTGAAGTGCTGAAAGAAGCTCATTTCTTTCTAAGTAGTATGTTATTCTTTCTGGAATCATTTTCTCCATGGTTTACACACATGTGAAGTTAAAGCTGTCGGTCTGTAATGATCAGGATCTGTAGGATCTTTCCCAGGTTTCTTAATCTGAATAATAATTGCTTCTTTCCACCCTACTGGAAGCTTCCCTCCTCCCAAACCTTGTTCAATAACTCCAGTACTTTACCCAATGCAGAAGCATTTAAATGTTCTATCATAGTAAAGCTCATATTGTCTTTAGCAGGTGTCGTTCTTTTACTCTTACTCAGAGCCCTCCTCAGCTCAGGCACGGTAAAGGCCTCATCTAGAGGACTCTGATTAGAGTTTCTGTTCTCGAGTACCTCCGGGTATCTAGCTAAGTTTGCCGTCTTCTGATTTTACCTTCTTCTGTCAAATTATCTGAACTATGAATGTTTCTTGAATACAGATAACGTCAGGCTTTACATTTAACTGTTGACATTTCTCTTAAATTCTTGTGCGTTGCAATCAGGCTTCTGGCGTTCCACTGAAGGATAAGGAAAGCCTTTATGAACTAGTCACTAAACTGAGATGTTCCGTCATTCGGTGCTGACATTTCATGTAACATGTCTACAGTCATCTCCGTGATCCCAAAATCTTTTGCTGCCTCAACAATAGTCCTCAGCCTGGACCTTTTCTTTGTCTGCTGCAGCGCTACGTTCACTACCAAACCTATGAAAGCTACAAATGGAAACTTCTCCACTATCAGAGCATCGTCTTTAACTGCATATTGTGAACACTTTATGGCACTCGTGTTCTGCGTCTGTGGTAGTTTAGGGAAGTCCTTTGCTGAGAATCTGCTGTCACTATCAATGAGACTTGTTTGCTGCTTCAGCGTATGATACTTTATTGTATCTCTGAATATCTTTGCTCTTTTTTGAACTCCTCATCCCTGGTAAGCAGCACTATGTTCCCCCCACAGTTACAACATTTAGTTTTAGTGACTACTGCGCAGCGGCCATATTCATGTTCTCCAGCACACCCTTAGATTTACACTGATCTGCCACATGTCCGATTCTCTGACATTTAAAGCAACGTAACGGCTGAGTACAAACTCCCTCACATTAAAGCTCATGCAGCCAATCATTACTTTCTGAGGCACGTCTCCCTCAAACTGCAGTAGGACAGACTATCAACTAATTTCCACTGATATCTAGTAGGAAGACGCTTCACTGCCGTGACTCTGTCTCCTTTCATTTCTTTCTTCATTTCTTCAATAGCAATATCTAATGGTGATACACTGCTGATTTTGCAGGTTTTCCTACTTCCAAAGCATGTAGAGTCTGTTATTTTATCATAGCTAACTTCAACTGTGAGAGACGCAATCTAAAACAAAAATCCAGAAAATCACATTGTATGATTTTTAAATGATTCATTTGCATTTTATTGCATGACATAATATGATAAAAATGACAGACCTCCACATGCTTTGTAAGTAGGAACACAGCAGCGTATCAAATACGTTTGCACTGTACTTAGAATAACTGTGTAAGTAGTAAAACAATAGAAACACACACAGGCAGTAAAAGTGTGTTTAAGTTTCGAACATTTGAGTCCCCTCTCTTGCCTCACAGTGGTTTGGTCCTCTGCCTGCTTTCCCTCTCAGGAGTCCGGTGGCAGAAAACCAGTTTGATCCTTCAGTAGTTGTAAACGCAGTATGTTAAGCAGACTGGCAGGGCTGTTTTATTCACTTTAAACATCAGATGAACTCATTCTTTAGTCTTAATACAGATGATGCTGGTCATTAAGAAATTAATCCTGATAACTGATCATTTTCCATGAGCCCACGATGTTAAACATCACCTAGCTTGTTTAGCAGCTTGTTGACTGTAAGTCACCTTCTACAGCTAGAGATGTGCAGATTGATCAGCTGGGGACTGAAACAGGCCATTTGGTTTTCGCTTCCCTGACCAGTAACTGGGGCCGAGCAGCTGCACTGTGTCGTGTTTCATGTGTTGCACAGACAGTAACCTCATGTCACAGCCACACACAAAGTTCTTCACTAGAGTGAAGGAGACGCAACGC
>NW_024041770.1:0-19375 GCF_014851395.1 Micropterus salmoides | reverse complement strand
CTTGTCAAGGTGTCAATGGTCGTCTTTGGACAGCTGTCAAGTCAGGAGTCTTCCCCATGATTGTGTAGCCTACAGGGTAGACTGAGTGTGTGGCACCAGGGTCTTCAAAATGAACCTTTTAACAATATTCTTTTTCGAGATACTGATTTTGGGGTTTTCATTAGTTGTCAGTTATAATCATCAAAATTAAAAAGGAATGAACACTTGAAATATATCAGTCTGTGTGGAATGAATGTATACATTATACAAGTTTCACTTTTTGAATGGAATTACTGAAATAAATCAACTTTTTGATGATATTCTAATTATATGACCAGCACCTGTGTGTGTGTGTGTGTGTGTGTGTGTGTATATATATACACTGCTCAAAAAAATAAAGGGAACACTAAAATAACACATCCTAGATCTGAATGAATGAAATAATCTCATTAAATACTCCTTTCTTTACATAGTTGAATGTGCTGACAATGGAAATCAAATTTATCAATCCATGGAGGTCTGGATTCGGAGTCCACACTACAGGCCGATCCAACTTTGATGTAATGTCCTTAAAACAAGTCAAAATGAGGCTCAGTAGTGTGTATGGCCTCCACGTGCCTGAATGACCTCCCTACAACGCCTGGGCTCCTGATGAGGTGGCAGGTGGTCTCCTGAGGGATCTCCTCCCAGACCTGGACTAAAGCATCCGCCAACTCCTGGATAGTCTGTGGTGCAACGTGGCGTTGGTGGATGGAGCGAGACATGATGTCCCAGATGTGCTCAATTGGATTCAGGTCTGGGGAACGGGTGGGCCATTTCATAGCAATGGCTTCAATGCCTTCTCTTGCAGGAACTGCTGACACACTCCAGCCACATGAGGTTTAGCATTGTCTTGCATTAGGAGGAACCCAGGGCCAACCGCACCAGCATATGGTCTCCCAAGGGGTCTGAGGATTCCATCTCAGTACCTAATGGCAGTCAGGCTACCTCTGGCGAGCACATGGAGGGCTGTGCGGCCCCCCAAACAAAGGCCACCCCACACCATTACTGACCCACCGCCAAACCGGTCATGCTGGAGGATGTTGCAGGCAGCAGAACGTTCTCCACGGCGTCTCCAGACACGTCTGTCACATGTGCTCAGTGTGAATCTGCTTTCATCTGTGAAGAGCACAGGGCGCCAGTGGCGAATTTGCCAATCTTGGTGTTCTCTGGCAAATGCCAAACGTCCTGCACGGCGTTGGGCTGGAAGCACAACCCCCACCTGTGGACGTCGGGCCCTCATACCACCCTCATGTAGTCTGTTTCTGACCGTTTGAGCAGACACATGCACATTTGTGGCCTGCTGGAGGTCATTTTGCAGGGCTCTGGCAGCGCTTCTCCTGCTCCTCCTTGCACAAAGGCGGAGGTAGCGGTCCTGCTGCTGGGTTGTTGACCTCCTACGGCCTCCTACACGTCTCCTGATGTACTGGCCTGTCTCCTGGTAGCGCCTCCATGCTCTGGACACTATGCTGACAGACATAACAAACCTTCTTGCCACAGCTCGCATTGATGTGCCATCCTGGATGAGCTGCACTACCTGAGCAACTTGTGTGGGTTGTAGACTCCGTCTCCTGCTACCACTAGAGTGAAAGCACCGCCAGCATTCAAAAGTGACCAAAACATCAGCCAGGAAGCACAGGAACTGAGAAGTGGTCTGTGGTCACCACCTGCAGAACCACTCCTTTATTGGGGGTGTCTTGCTAATTGCCTATAATTTCCACCTGTTGTCTATTCCATTTGCACAACAGCATGTGAAATTGATTGTCAATCAGTGTTGCTTGCAGTGTGATTGACTTGGAGTTACATAGTGTTGTTTAAGTGTTCCCTTTATTTTTTGAGCAGTGTAGATTATACATATAGCTAGATCTATTTCTTTGATAGATGGATAGATCGGAGCAGAAGTTCTGGCACAGGCAATGACTTGAGAGAGGGAGAATCAGATGCGGGAGAGATAACGGCGTGTGTGTGTGTGTGAGAGAGAGAGAGAGAGAGAAAGTGCTCTCTTTCTTCATTCTCATGGTGTAGGTTACCAAAACGTTGTTAAGGTTAGATTGGTAGGCTAGCAGACCCAAGTGCAGGACGAAGAAAGGGAGGAAACTGGAGATAGATGAATATATATGCAGGGTTGAAGGGACGGGATATTGAGCCGGGGAAGAGCGAAGCAGTGTGGAAGGCTAGATGCCTGCAGAACCAGGTTGGTGGCTGCTGTGCAGGGCAGGGGGGATCCGTAGCAGAATGAGAGTGTGAGAGGCTGAGCCGAACAGGTCCAGAGCAGAATCCAGGTAGTATAGCTGGGAGGGGGCCCAGGGAGACACAGGATAAACGCTTTCCTGTAGCGTTACTAAAACAATACATGCTTACTTTGCTTTTAACTTCGATTAACATTAAAATGTAGGCTATTTAACTTTTCTGTCTGCAATGAAATAAAAAAATTGTAAAATTATTAAACCCATAACTGCCAAAATGCCAAAATCACTGAATTTAAAGTGCTCCCACACAGCTGAAGTTTTCAGTAGTTTGTTTTCCCTTCAAAGTGAACTGAAGCGTGATGTTCACTGCTGTAAAAGGGATGTCAGATGTGCGAAACAAAACAAATAATGAAATCACAAAATTAAAAATAGAATACCAACAGAAAAATATTCAGATATTCAGGTCTGTACAACAAAGGACACCCTCTGTCCTTAGAGCCTCGATTCAGATAAACAAATTTTTAGGCAGTAAATAGATCTCTTTACAGAGTAGACAGATGGACCATATTGAGTGCGAATGTTTACGAAGTAATTATGAAGTGGAATTAGTGAAGATTAAGAGATAAGTCTCTGTCAGACAAATCTGGGAACCCATTGTCTGTCGCCTGACGATTTAAATGCAGATACATTTTTAAATATTGCCGCAAGCGGCAATGATTGGGATCCAAGACAGTCGCGAAAAACGCAACATATGAAATTTTCAGAGGAGAAGAACAGACACAGACGACTTCAGAGATTAAAGTGATGAAAGAATTTGGACTTTGAGATAAATAAAAAAAAAACTTGATTTTTATAGCATCACCAGAGAGTGTCATTATATGTATCTGACTACTAGGTGAAATGTTCAACCCATCTGCAACATTTTTTGTTTCCAAGATTTAAAGTTTAAGCTGCATAATCTTTTTAGCAGAGAAAAATAAGAAGAAAGTGTCTCGGGATCCAAAAATAGAGATCTTACACCCACTATGATCTGAACACCCCCATTGTGAGCAAGTCTGCTTCGATTACTTGGGGAGTTGAACCCTGGAGCTTCAGATGTCCAGAGTAGGTAACTTACTGACACACTCCTTTTCACAAGTTGAGGTAGTGACGTCACATGTGCCAGACCAGGTAGTTTTTTTCTGTTTAAACTTAAAACGCCTACAAGATGTTAGTGAGAAAATTCTGAACAAAATCACACATCATTCTGTGTGTGTGTTAATTATTTTGGTGGCCAAAACTGAGAAAAAAAGAAAATTTGTGCATACTGTACAAGTTACAGCAAGATACTAAATATCACTGCAGACTCACCATTTGACCATTTTTCATTTAGTCTATAGAAACATCACCTTTACTGTCTGTACCTCTGTGTGTATATTGTGTAGGCTGCCTCACCTCTCTCTCTCTCTCTCTCCTCTCTCTCTCTCTCTTCTCTCCTTCACCCCCAACCGGTCGAGGCAGATGGCCGCCCACCCTAAGCCATGGTTATGCTCGAGGTTTCTGCCTCTTAAAAGGAAGTTTTTCCTTGCCTCTGTTCTAGTGCTGCTCTTGGTGGGAACTGTTGGGCTTCTGTAAATAGCATCACAGAGTACGGTCTAGACCTGCTCTTTTATGAAAAGCGCTGTGAGATAACTGTTGTTGTTATTTGGCGCTATATAAATAAAATTGAATTGAATTGAACTGACCGATCTGAAAACCCTTTGAAACACTTTCTATCATCCATCTCGACTCTGTCGAGTTTGGTAGCGTTTGAAGAAAGACTTGTGGAGATATAGATGTAAATTGAATTAGCATATTCTGAAATGACTGACTTCTGAGTCGACCATAGGTTGCAGTGAGGCAACCGTTAGTCACAAATCAGTGGATGTGCTCTCTAGGACATACAGATGATTTTCTTTTTTGAAGATTAACGAGAAAAGTCTAGAAATTTACATTTTTGGTAATTAACCACGCCCACTTTGCGCAATCATTAATCAAATGACCAAATTTTGTACGAATCCATCCAGCGAATTACGAGGTATAAACTTTTTGCAAGTGTAGCTCCCCACCTAGAGGAAGAATATCCCAGGACTGCTCAGAGAAGCTCGGGCCGAGCATCTGAGCAGACACGTCAAGTTTGGTTACAATAGCTTAAGCCAATTTTGATTTACGGGCATTTATGTAAAATTTTATGTAAATACAAAAAAGTAAAAGTTTATGAAAAAAAACAGATTGACTTATCAAAATTCTTTTAAGAACTTTTGATCAGCGACGTCCGTAGATGAGTTTCAGGTCGATTGGCAAGACCATCTGGGAAGAGTTCGCAAAAATAGATTTTAGAGAAAAGTGATAAAAAGTCACCAGACCACTGGAGCAAAGATGCATGAGAATCCAGAGATGAAAATAATGAAAGACGTTGACTCTAAACAAAGCTGTTTTCAAGATAATTGCAAAAATGTAAAGTTGATTGTTGTAGCACCACCATGAGGTTTTTTGCCTGAGTAGTTGGTGGAATTTGTAACCTACGTGCCAATTTTGATGAGTTTTCGTCCAGCAGTTTTTGCTGCCAAAACAGAAAAAGATGAAAGAAAGAAAGAAGAAGAATCAGAACAAAAACAAAAGCCAATTCATCATCAGACAATAGCCCATGGGTTCACAGATTGCATTTGGGCTGATGCGTTCCACCTCTTTTGCTCTTCACACAACCCACCGAGATGGTGGGGTTGTCTGACAGGAAGGATAGGCAGAGTTGCGTATCGTCTGCATAGCAGTGGTAAGAGAAGCTACTATAAATGGACTACAAGTGGAAACTAGAATACTTCCAATAGCTGATGGACTGATGGTGTGTGATGTGATGTCTGTCCATGTGTTTGATCAGATCCAACAGGTCTTCTCATCAAAGTGGTCGTCCTGCCGCTGACTCTGCTGTTGGTGATCGCTGCCCTTTGTTTCTACCGTAAGGTACTGACACACGTCTGTTGTTTAGAGGCCTGAGATGAAGCACTCGCTCTGTGTTTACTGACCTGAAGAAGAGGAGGAGTGATGCACTAACTCACATGTGTGTGCTGTCATGTCTCTCCAGGCCAGCAGGGGGCAGAAGCCGGGCAGGCAGGAGGACATCGAGCTGGATTATTATAGCCCGGGTGTTTCTGCAGCTGAAGGAGGGCCGACTGAAGAGGAAGGAGCTCAGGGAGCAGAGTAGGACCTCCAAGGAGCTCATCTCAGCTGCCTCACAACCCACCATCAGCTCAGTCCAGGATTTTACTCTTTTATACTGATGTTCCCTTTAAACAATACAGCTGGAATTATTAGATTACATTAGACACTATTTTTATTATTCTCAACAAGAAAAGAGCAAAACCAACAGTGTGTTAGGCTTTTCAGACTTCTTGTCTGTGGCTCTCAGCTCCAAGCCCATTGGAAGACTATGCCTTTGGTGTGAGAGACTCGGGTTCAATCCCCCACTGTGACCCATCCGCCATTGTGTCCCTGAGCAAAACACTTAACCCCTCGTTGTTCCAGAGGCGTGCGACCTCTGACATGTATAGCAATTGTAAAGCGTCAGCTAAATGTAAATGGTTCCTATTGAAGACGTCACTCTTTAAAAAGTCCTCATAAATATATAGTTTCATTATAAAACTAAGTATCGGGGTCCAAACACCCGGCACAATTCAGAAGCAAAGCCGCGCCGACCCAGGCTGATCTGGAAGTCCTTCTGGAACTATGTTGGCCGAGTCCTGTTCTATATTAAATTCAAATAAAAGTGAAGCGTCGTAAAAACCTTGTCTTTGTTCTATTATTGTGTGGTGTCAGTGCATTACATCTGTTTGTTTGGACAAAATAAAGTCATCTTCAATCCTCCCGTGTCTTGTCCGCTGTGATGGAAATGTGATATTTTACTGGGGTTTACTGTTTTACCTTTTTATGCTGCATTATATCTGACCATCCTTGATAGGCCTTCATCTCAGTTGGTTCCTACTCCCAGACTGGTTGCTCTCTGTACGTTTGTCTGACCTTTTGCAAAGAATAAAAGACTTTCAAAGACCTCGGGACTGAACTCTTTATTTCACAAGACTCACTTAATGTTTCATTCCCGTTACACTGCTGACAATGTGGCCTGGCCGCCGCTGCTCATGCCTTGTTCAGAGCTCAGTAAGCAGATTTTTTTTTTTAATGGCAGAAAGGATGGTAGAAGGAAGTTTTTTAACCTCTCCAAAGTTAGAAATCTAGCTTTTCTGTGGTCAAAAATGTATGGATTGATTGCAACATCATAGATATTAGACAATTCAACACAACGTTGTCTCCAAAACGGTATTTCCGGGCCAGAAATGGCGGTCATCTTGGAAAAATGGCAGCCATATCTTGATTTTTGCGTGGCTAATAGGTTTTATCAAAATAACAGTCCCCACGGAGTATTTGTGCCAATTTTGGTAGTTCTTTCCACTCGTGAAAGATTTTCCTGCAAAAATGCAATTAGCTGCTCCGCTATAAAGAACCAGTTTATTATCTACTATGTTTTCTTATTTAACACAGAAATATGCACATTATATGTTGTTTTATTTGTGACTTTTGTTCTAAAGTAAAATATCAGCTACTGAAGACCCGTCTCTATAAACTGCTAATAATAATAATTGTTACACTCTCTTGTATGTTTCCCGGTTCAAATATAACAAATGAAACAAGCCATTGTCTTTTAATATTTATTAGGGATTTATTACCAAAACATTCACACTCTAAATGTTCAGACCCAAACACTGACCACGTGGAACATTTTTGAACTCCCAACTGTCTGTTCCTGTTGCTCGGTGAGATAGTGTTCCGCTTCACAGCCCAGGGGTTGTGAGTTTGATCGTTATCGAAGGCACAGCCAATTTTGAGTCACAACTTCTCAGTGAAGAGATAAAAGCACCCAGAGAATAGGAACAATTGTGAAGGGTCTTTGGTGGCATGGTGAGATTGTCTTTGGTGCAGTCTGTGGGTTCAAGTCCCATCCGTTGCCGGTGCCTGGATCACCATAAATATTCCTGAAGTAACAGGATCAGGCCTTTCTGAGAGATCCACGCGTGGGGTTATGGTACGGAAAAAAAAACAAGGAAGCAGAATTTTACTAGTAAATGGGACAGGATTTAAAAACGTGTAAAGATCTTTTGCAAGAGCTTCACATGCAAGGGGCCTCCGTGCCGCCCCCGCCCCCACGATGCAAGGAATCTGGCTGTTATTTCCCGTCCCCAGTGTGGCGCATATGCTGCGGCTGGGACAACGTCTGACAGCTACTCTCCAATTCTCTGCAAAATGTACCAGTCCCGCTGCAAATTCCACCCCGAGTCCAAATCGGCAAACCGTTTTGCTCCAGCTAGACAAATGATAGTTAGATAGATAAATGATAGATGGCGTTGAGTATAGCTGCCTCAGTGTTCGGTGCACTTTGTTTTGTTTTGTTTTCGTGTGTTAATTCAGTTTTCGGCTGTGATTCCCGGAGCTCTTTCACCAGGGAGGAGCTAATGAACATCAGGGGAACAACTCCAGTGGATTTAATTCCCACTTTTCTTGCGACATCAGTGACCTGTACTTCTCGAGGACTCTGAGGCGAGCAGGAAAGATTGCAGCTGACTCCTCCCACAGACTGTTTCAGACTCTCCCCTCTGGCAGGAGGCTGCGGTCCATCAGGACCAAAACCTCTCACCACAAAAACAGCTTCTTCCCATCTGCAACTAGCCTCATTAACAAGGCCCGGGTCCCCTACTGACACTCCACCCTTGCAAACGATACAAATGTCTCTGCACATGTAAATACCGTTTCATCTTGTGTCGGGCTCAGACCTGGCACGTCGCACATATTTGTTGTTGATTGTTGATCTTTGTTGTTGTATATTTTTATGTTGTCAGTTTATATATTTATATGTACACAATATTCTCTTCCGTTACGTTACGTCTGCACGGCACAGACCCAGAATAACGCACATGTATATATCTGCAATGTTGTTCTTCCATTCCATATTTATATATTTCCACATTTATTTATGTTGACTGTATGTTCTGCGTGCAGCATCTTATCACCACAGCAAATTCCTCGTATGTGTAAAATACTACTTGACAATAAAGCTCCTTCTGATTCTGATAGATAGACAGATGATAGATGGATGAATCTGGCCAAATTTATTAGTGGACCAAATCCATCACAACCCAGAGTTGAGACCAGGAGGCAGAGTCGCAGTTTAACACACTTCTCTGCTCCTCCATTTCAGGAGTTACTTAGTGAAAATCCTACAGTGACGGTGTCTGTCCCCCGACCATCGAAATTATTTAAATCAAAGGTAAACAGAAGAGGAGCTGTGCATAAAAACCTCATAAAAATTAAAACCACAAGAGCAATAGTGCAAAAGAATAGGAGAGTTAAATGTGGACTCTTAAACATCAGATCTCTCTCTTCTAAAGGTATTATAAAGATATTGATTTATTTTGTCTTACTGAAACCTGGCTGGGTGATGGAGAATATGTTAGCCTAAATGAATCCACCCCTCCCAGTCATATTAATACTCACATTCCTGGAGGCACAGGCGCGTCAACTCGGTGTTTACTAATTCCATTAATATCTCCGTGATCATACAGCACACAGAAAAGGTCCAGATATTGCCTTCATGGAGAGATTCTCAGCTTCAAAGTCCTTATTCTCTCGAGATCGTACGTGACTCACACAACGAGCTAGGGGAAAGACAAAATGGCCTTTCACCTTCCATAATTGGTGGATTAGCCTGTCTGTCTGCATTTTGTATGAAGCTAACCAATAGACGCTCTCAAAATCACTAAGGACCCACCCATCACCTCACAGTGGGGAAAATACAGAGCTGACGAGAAAGGGGGGAAAAGTCTGCGAGAAAAACATGGAAAAAACGTATAATGTATAAAGAAGAGGATTTTGGAGAGCAGCGACGAGGTTGAGAGACGAGTTTTGGGGGTCTGACTGTTTTGATTGTTACAATGAGGAGGATTACACATAAGAGATCCATTTGTCGACGGGTAAGCGTATTTATTTTATAAAACATTGTTGGCAATGGTGCACTTAGTGCTTGGCTAACTGTGACCATCTTGGCTCAAATAAGCTGCGTCTGTGCTGCTTGTGTTTCAGTAAGTTGTCATGAACTTTGACAAATTGCGTGCCCCTTTAGTTTACTTTGTGTAAAAGTTATTTTCTTGTGTAAAACTGGGATACATTTACAAATCATAATGTTGTAGATATGTCGGCTGTTCTATGTGATATCCTTGTGATAACAAATGTATATCTTCACCTCCATTCACAATCTGAATAACATTATCTCTTGAAGTGATGAGTAAATATGTTTTGGCCATTGACTATTTTATCATAGTACTTGTACAGATGTGGTCTTTCATATCATTTTGTCCATTTATGTTCAGTATATACTGAAATATATATATACTGAATGAGTGTAAATAGAAGAGACAATATTCCCACATCTCATTCAGGTGTTACCTGCTTTGGGGTGGACAGGGCAGGCAGCACAGATAATAAATTGGAATAGATACAGAGAATATTAGCTGAAGGAAAATCTGTCAAAGCCTCCACATTCTTGTTAGGTGTAAAGTGATGTGTGTGTGTGAGGGGGACCTAAAGGAAGACCAGAGAGGATGTGTAAACGTTCTTTCAATGAATTTGAAAATGCAAATACTAATTTGTTTTTGTTTTTTTGAGAGGTTTCCCAGCTGCCCAGGGCCCAGTGAAACACGGGCAGCATGACCTGTGCCTGCCACCAGGTCACGACCAGGACCCCAACCGCAACCTGCACCCCCATCTACTCAGCAGCCAGCTCCGCTGCCTTGGAGCTGAAGATGGACAAAGACCCAGCCATCGCTCTCCATCTCCGGGTTTCAACCAGCTTGGACACAGGGCTATGCTCATAACTTACAAATTATGTAAATAGTGGGACTTTTCTGTGTTTTTTAATACATAGTTAGTTTTATATATAAATATTGTTTAAAAGTTAAAACATGACAATTTGTACATTATGTAAATATTATCAGTAATGTGTTTTATTTCTGTGTGTCTTTTATACACATAGTAAACATTTTGCTTGTTGTTATGCTTATTTTTTATTTGCACACATCCCCATAAAGCTTGATATGTAGTTGGAAGTGATTAAACAGTACTGTTTTATTTCAGTCCCTCTGAAATTAGGTGAAAGCACCAAAAGAATTCATCCACATGAGTAATGGTATGTTTCCACGAGAGATCTGAAGAATTTAAAAAATCTGACTTACATTTTTCACACGTCACAACTCAAATTCACTGCAAATAAGAATTTAACAGCAGATCAAAGAGAAAAGAAGCAAAGAGACGAAACTCTGGTGCTTTTTTGACAACAGTCACTAGATGGCTCTTCTGTAGTGCTGCTGCTGTTTTGGGCTGAAAACAGCAACAGGACAACAGCACAGAACCCACAGAGACACAGCCCAAACAATATTCAGTCATTTCTAATCAGAGGAACTGGATGAAATGTTCTGATGGTGTTTTTCTCACTTGTGATGTGCTACCAAAACACAATAATGTACTAACGGAGGAAGTTCAATAAAACAAATGATCCTGTCCTGCCTTCAGAAGGCCAGCCACACTGCAGGGATTTATTATGCATGACTTCTACTTCACTGTTTGATTTAGAATAAGAACAAGTTGAGAAACGGGTCTATTCTTCATCCATCCTGCACTGCAGCAGCTAATAAGGGACAGGCTGGAGTCGAAAACAAGCTTACCTTTCTCAGGTAACACAGTAATGTAGTAATATCACACATATATAAGAAAAACAAAGAGTAGTTATACAGTAATATTATACTACACTATACAGTAATACGCTTTATATATATTTCATCTGTAGTGTTTAAATCCACACTGAGCTTTAACATCAGCGAAATCAGAGAAAAAGCTTCTGAATATACTGTACACATGCATGTACTGTACATATCCACCTACTGCAGGTACACAAAGTCAGCACTCAGAGTTTCCTGCAGCAGATTTGTCTTCTTGTTTCCACTGGAACAGTCTGACTTCTAGTCTCTGTACGCTGCTTTTTATATATATGTACTGTCTGAACAGAACAGTTCAGCGTTTCCCTGTATTTCTATTTCTGTGGAAGACAGCAGCAAAAGGTCAAACTCCTCGTCTGCGAACACGTCAGTAAAGCTGATTGTGATTAATACGCCCTCAGATTTAATCAGCGAGCTTCCAGCACAAACAGAAACGTCTCTTCCAGCCAGAGATCCAGAGATTTCCTCCTGTTTTCTATTTAGTCCAGAAGATTGTTTTTCTTCCAGCTTTTATTAGACAGGACTTTTATTTCCCTTCAGCTTTAACAGGGATGGACATTATATGAACGTCTGCAGATTTCAAACCAACCAGCTGCTCATTATGTTCAAGTTCTGGATTAAAGTCCACTTTCAGCTGATTCTACTTTACTTCCTGCTTCTACTGCAGTCCATTTATCTGAGCGCTGGAGTTACCAGTTACTTTACAGATACAAAATATCAGCAGCTAAAAAATGATGATGTATTATTACAGGTTAAAGCAGCCAGCAGGAGATGAAGTCATTAAAATGAGCTGCACCTTTACCAGCTGCAACATGAACCTGATGAACACATGAACGCAGCAATAATCAGAATCCTACAATAGATTTTATTCTGCAGAATGAGTCCTTTTACTTGCAGCAGAGTATTTGTACACTGTGGTATTAGTACTCTTACTGCAGTAAAAGCTGTGAGTACTTCTTCCATCACTGCTCCCACAGGAGGAAACAACAAACGTTTCCTCAGAGTCAGTTTTCCTCCTCGAATGTGAAAACTTCACTAAATCATCAGAACTAAGAAATAACAGGAAGCTGAACCAGGAAGGAGAAACAAGCACACTGAGACGCTCACGTGCTGTTTGGATCGCCATAGCAACACACAGGAAGTGGGATCAGACACATCTAGCAGGAAGAAGAAGAAGAAGACGCTGACCGCTTTAATCTGATAGCGACGCCTCAGCCTGCTCTGGTTGCCATGGTAACACCGGCCAGAAGTCAGTAATCAGTTCATCAGTTCAGAGAGGTTAACTACAGACCACAGAGTGTCGACATCGTCCCTGAAGGACAAAACTTTATTTACCAAAATAAAAAATGTGCACCCAGTTTAACACCATTTCAAAACCAGATTAAACCCAGTTTCCAACCAGTATAAACCAGTTCTAAACCAGTTTGAAACCCCGGGTTCTGCCGTCAGAGAGGAACCTGGTGGAGCAGAGGTCAGGTGGTGTCAAACGTGGCAGCAGGTAAAAAGGATAGGAGCCAGGCTCAGACTCTCAGCTCACTGTAACATGATTTATTAAGTCAAAACAAGGTGAACACAAACTTCCAATGATGATGAGGCAGGCAGGCGAGAGGAAAACCAGGAGCGGAGTCCGAAACACAAACATGTTAAGAGGAAGAGGCCGGCAGGAATGAAGTCCGGATGAATCCAGATGCAATAATCCCCAGAAAACAGGCCCAGGGTCTCCAAACGGAGAGACAACCAAGAACTGGACCAACAACAGAGACATCCAACGAAGGTTAAAATCAAGGGCAACTGGACTTGGTTGAATATACTGGAAGACGTTTCGTCCCTCATTCAAAGGACTTCTTCAGTTCTGACTGACTGGCAGGGAAACTCAGCTATTAAACCTCAGTTACCCAACTGAGGTTAAATAGCTGAGTGTTTGTGTCCATTAGTAGTGTGTTGACTTTGTTCTGGTATTCAGCTGTGTTAAGTACTACCGTGCATCTTCCTTTGTCAGCAGATAGGATAGTGATGTTTTGATCCTTGCTCAGAGATGTCACAGCCTTCCATGCGTTGGAAGCCGTCGTGATTCCATACGTGTCTGGAGTATCAGAGAAACTCAGGAGGATTTTCAACAAACATAACATCCCTGTGTTTTTTAAACCCAAGAACACACTAAGACAGATGCTGGTCCACCCCAAAGACAGCACACCCAAACACAAGAAAAGCAATCAAGTGTATGCGGTCCAATGCAGTGAGGAATGCACAGACCTGTATATTGGGGAGACTAAACAACCACTACACAAACGCATGGCTCAACACAGAAGGGCCAACTCCTCAGGTCAAGACTCTGCAGTCTACTTAGATCTGAAGGACAGAGGACACTTGTTTGAGGACCACCAGGTGCACATTTTAGACAGAGAAGATGGATGGTTTGAAAGAGGTGTCAAGGAAGCCATCTACACCAGGGTTGAGAAGCCGTCATTGAACAGGGGAGGGGGTCTACGCCACCACTTGTCCCCCACTTACAATGCTGTCCTTTCATCACTTCCCAGGAAACTCAACAAACGTAACCTATTGGCCTAAGGTGAAGATACCAACGATGGTCGTTCAGTCTTGGCCACAGGTAGTCTTAACGACTGTAACGACTGTCGTCACAGCAACAAGGAACACTAACGAACCAGCGGTATCGATGACCCGGGCCAACGACCCCACTGAGGTTAAATAGCTGAGTTTCCCTGCCAGTCAGTCAGAACTGAAGAAGTCCTTTGGATGAGGGACAAAACGTCTTCCAGTATCTTCAACCAAGTCCAGTTGCCCTTCATTTTAACCTTCGTTGGTTATCCCCCACTTACAATGCTGTCCTTTCATCACTTCCCAGGAAACTCAACAAACGTAACCTATTGGCTTCAGGTGAAGACGCCAACGATGGTCGTTCAGTCTTGGCCTAAGGTGAAGATACCAACGATGGTCGTTCAGTCTTGGCCACAGGTAGTCTTAACGACTGTAACGACTATCGTCACAGCAACAAGGAACACTAACAAACCAGCGGTATCGATGACCCGGGCCAATGACCCCACTGAGGTTAAATAGCTGAGTTTCCCTGCCAGTCAGTCAGAACTGAAGAAGTCTTTTGGATGAGGGACGAAACGTCTTCCAGTATCTTCAACCAAGTTCAGTTGCCCTTGATTTTAACCTTCGTTGGATAACTATGACTTGGATGACTGAGAATCTTCATAGACAAAAACAGAGACCTGTACACACACACAAACGTGGCAGGGTGATTAAACACAGGTGAGACACATCAGGTAATCACAGGGAAGACACAGACAGGAAATAAAGACAGACAGCAGAGACAATTCAAAATAAAACAGGAAACAACATCAACATTTCCTTTAATCCACCTTTTACAGCAACATGTTGAAGTTTAACTGACACGAAGTCGACAGTTTGACGTGAAGCACACAGTGCAAAGGGAGAACTGGGCTCAGTCTGGACTCCAGTGTGACCACTGTCCGGTCCACCGGTCAAACTGGAAACATGGGCATCAGAAAACCCTGATCCTGTGTCAGAGACTCAGACGAGGACTCTTGACTGTGAAACTAAAGACAGCTGAATGAGCTGTGTTCCAGTAAAGCTCCACCTCTTCCTGTATGCAGATATACACTGAGGACAGCACATGATGATCAGAGCAGAGAGCAGGCGGACGGCCAGAGAGACCATCTACCTGGACATGGATCACCTGTTGGTGCTGCTGCTGCTGTGGAGCTCAGGTAGGACTTTAAACAGCATGTGTTAGTAGGAGTCCAAGCGGTGAAGCTGCTGGTGCACGATATGTTCTGTTCTTCTTCTTTTTCTGCTAAAACTGTTTGTGCTGCTAAACATTAGCCTCAGATGTTCAGTTGTGTCCAGGTGTATCAGGTGTTCAGAGGGCTGTACTACGAAGCAGGTTGGACACATCCAGGCTTTCTTGGCTTCAGCTCGACGAAACCTTAAACTGACGGCTGAATTTATTTACAATAAGAAAATTAAAAAGATTATTTGTGTTTTCATTTGATTTCAAGATGAGGTTAAATTAAGTGGAGATCGTTCATAGAAAAGATATAAATTCAAGTATGATGCAAATTAGCGACAACAGGCATAAACAAGAAACCTGTGCTTGCAAAAGGTTCCCAGGAACGTATTTAATATGCACAAACAGAGATAAACAGAGGAATACAGACGCTTTCTCAGCTGCAGGCTGAAAGGAAGAGGTGTCATGTGAAAGGGTTTAAACTGCAGTCAGAGATAACGGGTTTCACCACGGCGATCATCTTTGTTACCTTCATCAGGCTTTGTGCTCGTTCCCATTAAATTCTGACGCGTCATGTGACTCTTCTTCTGCAAAAATGGACCAATGGCAGAAAAACATTTTACAGCAAAAAGCAACTCTGCTGCTGCAAAGAAGGCGAGAGAGGGATGCTGGCTGACAATCGTTGTTGGACGCGCTCTGATTGTCTCCTGCTTATATGTGACGGCTGCACATCGAGCTCTTAAACTGTAAACTTGATATTTAAACATGAAACTCAAGAAGTGCACTGAGGTCTGACACTGTCCCACCATGAAGGACACGTGGACTTCACTTTAGTTTCTGGACAAATCAAAGTGAGATGAACGCTGACTAAATATTATCAGTGATAAATACCAATAATCACTTTTCTAATTTGTGCTCTATTCACTTTGTTTATTAGCTGCAAAGTGTGAAAGAGACTCAGCAGCAAATCAGGACCGAGCATAAAAACATCATCCAGTCAGAGCTGCTAACTCTCACAGATTGACCGTGAGACTCACGCTGTTGACACTTTCACACGCTCTCACGCCGAAACATCAATTTAGTCACGTAGTGAAAAACGACTGATAACATGTAGAACTGATAACGTCAGCCTGCGGCGTGAATCGGCTCCGCCCGGCTGAAGCGACACCAGCGTACGCCGTGATCATAATCAAGCAGACCTGCACTAGTGCTGTGAGTCACAGACAGTTTGTGACAGAGTGGTAAAATAAGAAATTTAAAAATGGTTTGATGACTTTATCTTTTCCCATCTGAACATCTAAAAGCTAAGTATGGATCCATGAAGATAAGAAGGGTTATGTTCCTGTACAGGCTGCACCATAAGACATGAGACGGTGGCTATACAGTGTTTTTATTGCTTCTATTGTTTCAAAGGGAATAAAGAGGCATGCAAACTCAGTATCCTGTAAATGGAAGTACTGTAAATGAAAATACTGTAATGATACCGTCGTTCAATTCTTGGTAATTATTCAGTTCTGCAAATTACAGTAACTTTCTGGCATCCAGCTGCCAGTAAGTTACTGTAAAATCTACAGCAATCTTTGGAGGGGTTTGTTTTTTTACCCGCCGACTGGATGACCAATAATGGAAAAGCGTTTCCACCACCTGCTTCTGTTGACGATTTCTGGACAGTTTGAGTTTTGCCTTTGTGAACACAAACTGGACCAGCTGGAGAACTGAGCATCTTCACATTGGTTGGATTCAGGACCCGGACCTTTAGGTGTGAACCCTTAATCAAACAGTAGCATCATATATCATCGTGTAACACGTCGTTTCTTCAGCTGGGAGTCAGGTGACAGGACCTGATTCTTGTTGCTGTAGAAACATTTCCATCTGTGGAATTTAATCTGACAGTGTGCAAAGACACTCAGTTTGTGATGTTGCACTATGAATAAAGTGAAGCTGAGCGAGCATACTTCACTGAATGCTGAACTTTAACTCTATATAAACCAGTCTGCTGGCTGCTGTTCTGTGTATTCACATGTTCATCTCACCTACAGTAAACTGGTAAAATGACTCAGAGGGAGTTCACTGAGATGTTTCTGAGCTGATAGTGTTTTTTCTGTCCACGGCTGTGCTCCAATCACAGGACTCCAGGCTGAAGGAAATCACACCTCAACAGGTAAAGAGAGAAAGAAAAGAGAAGGAAAGAATCACAGAAGCAGAATCAGCAGTCAAGGTTTAGTTTAATCTCTTGAATTCACTTCTTTACTGATGACTCTCTGGTTTCTGTTCAGAGCCTGATGATGTCAGGTTGGTAGGAGGAGCCAGTCGCTGTGCAGGAACACTGGAGCTGAAACATCAGGGAGACTGGAGACCAGTGAGTTACTCTGACCGGAACCTGGAGACAGCAGCTGGTGTCTGTAGAGAGCTGGACTGTGGCTCTGCTGTTTCTGTAGGACAGAGAAAGGAGTCCTCAGACAGACCTGTGTGGAGGATCAGGTCTGACTGTGTTCAGTCTGGTTCTGCTCTGAGGGAGTGTGCATCATTATATTCCTCTTCCTCCATCCTGGATCTCACCTGCTCAGGTAAGCCCATCAGTGACATCATCTATGACATCATCTCTTACAGTAATGTACCCAGGTTGACTCACACTCAGCAGCTAGAATGGCAGCAGACTGTCTCTGGCAGCCATGACGGAGTCTGATGAGCTGCTGCCTCAGTAAATCAGGAGCTGAATGTATATGTATATATATATATGTATATATGAAACATGTCTGCTGCTTCAGGAGGCCCCGGGGCCAACCACCAACCAGCCTGAAAGGACTCCTCCTTCAGCTTGACGGCTTTCTTAGCCACTGGTTTCCACCAGCAGGGTCTTTGGTTGCCTCCATAACAGGCACCAGTGACCTGCTGGCAGTGTTGGGAGGGTTACTTTAGAAATGTAATCAGTAATGTACCACAAAATAAAAGTAATGTAATCTGATTACTTTGAGTTACTGTTGGATCACTTCAATGCCAAATAGGCAAATGAAGAAGAGAGAGTATCAGTGATGTGTTGTCTGCTCAGTGGATTTTTAGAGAAACATACAATAACAAAATCCTCCATTCCCAAAGTCCATGTTTAAATGTTTTTATATGATTTGCTTTGCACTATGTCACCACTGTGGCAGTTTCTGACCCATCAGTGACAAAAAATGTGTTTTGTATTCTTGATGATATTTAAGAGTTTTTTTAAAACGTTGATGACTCATTCTGCCCTTCTTATTTTAGCGTCCAATGCAAAGATTTCTCAAACAGACGCTGCTGAAGCAGCTGAGTATTTCTAGGGCCGGGCCCCACTGATTACTGCACAGAAACAACTTTATTCACTGATTTTGGTGAAACTGGATCATATTTAATGGAGAAATATCAGAAATATGACTAAAATATATTGTAGTTTTCTCTCTGATGTCCCTCTGCCTCAACTCTGTGATTCCCAGAGTTTCCTGATGGACAGATAACTTTACTTGTTGCTGAAGTTAGTTAACAGCTAACTAGCTCAGTTAGCTGTCCTGTCCACTGGTCCTGTTAGCTCTGCTCCTGTGTGGATTTGTGGTGAGGTTGATCACCTGATACATGTAGGAGCCATCATACATGTTTCATTTCAAAATCTATGTTTGCCCCCCCGCCCCCTCTTTCCTAATGTAAAGTTTTATTTGCATTGCCTTCCTGGCTCAGGCGATTTCGGAGCTGGCTCATATAGGAGGCGGTTTACTAAGAGACCATTCAATCACTCACAGTCCACATCAGTCGCGGACAGAATGTAGCCTGTTGAAATGTTGAGGGAGAAGAAAAGAAGTTGCTGGAAGTCGGAGCAGCAAAGTGCCTCAATATTACAGACTTTTCTTTGTGCTGCTGTTCCTTCTAGCTGAAGGCAGCAGTGATGTCGTCTGCAGCAGGGGTGGGTTCATCTAATGTACTTTTAATTTCTCTTTCCATTCATACCTTCAGAACTTCAGCAGTCTGTAATCTGCATTTTGCTTCATTAACAGAAATGAGCTCATCCAGGCTGTGTGCAGTTAGACAGTAAAGCGCTGGTTGAAAAACCTTCACTTTCCATTAACGGCGCATTAAAAGCGTCTTTAGTCTCTGCAGAGCAAATGAAGACTTCACTCTGTAAGATCTGTCAGATGATCACTGCATTGACTGAGATATATTAAAAGTGTCCTGTTGTTGAACAGAGCATCGCTTTGGACGTCAGCCTGTTTCTTTTCTTTTTATTTATTTGTTTATTTGTCAGGGACAATGCAAAAGAGACACATTGTAACAGGTTACAGTAACTTGAACAGATGTGTTGCATATAGGGTTTCTAGCTGAAGCTAATTTGCAACCCCTGTCCCTGGTTAGGCTACATACATCACCATTACCAAGAAAACAGAGTCAAACAACAACAAACAAACTAACAACAAAACACACCAGTCAGGAAAAAACTAAATAAATAGTCACATTATATACATATATCTGTGTGTGTGTGTGTGTGTGTGTGTGTGTGTGTGTGTGTGTGTGTGTGTGTGTGTGTGTGTGTATCTCTATATCCGTAT
>NW_024041769.1:0-27309 GCF_014851395.1 Micropterus salmoides | reverse complement strand
TAAACTGCATTTAAGGGATAGGTGTCATTTACATTGGGGACAATGGGGACATGTCCCACCACGTTTTGAGAGGATAATTTGTTATATAGTTTCTGAAAAATAGCTTGCACCAAGAAATGTGCACGAATGCTGTGAGTAAGCTTTATTTGCACATAAGAAAACATGCAATGCAATTTAAATATTGAAGAAACACATGTGCATTGTCCAAAAAAGTACAAGCTGCTGATTACTGCATTATATTCCATTATACTTTTATATTTTGAATTATTGTCTGCCAATTAATTTGTTTCCCTTATATAAAGACATTTCCACCATAAATTGGTCAGAAAATTTCTCCGGAATGCAGGAAATTAAGAGGTTATTGCTCAAAATCTTTGGGGGGACCCCCAGACCCTCCACCCATATATTTCATCAACAAATATTTCTTCAAATGCTGTGAAATATCTTCTTATTTATTCTTCTATTCTTCGTCTTGTTCTCCCTGACCATAGTTTTTTCATCACACACCCTAATCTCAAACCTTGTTCCACCACCGGTCTGCTACATCTTCCTTTGCACTGACTGTGTATAACTGAGCAAGTTTTTGTGTTTGGACTTCTCTGTGCCTGTGTTCACCCTGGTTTTATTCAGAAATAACATTAAAAGGTCATAAAGCTTTAGTTAGAAATGACCTTTGAGAAAAGAGACAAACATCTGTGAGTCTTTGATGTTGCCTACTGCTGTTCTACTCTATTCTAGTAAAGTTATGTCATTTTATTCATTTGGATTACTTGTGTGTTGAAATACGCTGCACTTTTAGGTATTTTGCTTAATTGTTTTTGAATTAATGGACAAAAGCAGAAACACCCAGAAGTAACATTAAAATATGATGAACACCTTGTAAATTGTCTATTTTGGTTCAGGAATTTTTTTTGACATGACTGCAGATAATCAGTCAGATAATTGAGGATTTTGTCCACATTCATTTAAATCATATAGGTAGTAGATCCACTAACTGATTGCTAAATTCAGTTATTAATGTTTTTTGTGTCGATGTGCTGTGTTACAGTGGTACAGAGTCAGTATGGCTGGGGAGTGACGTACACTTCTACTGAGATCTGTGCCTTCAAAGGATCAACTGTGGACATGAGCTGCACCTACACATACCCATCCAGATAAATGGCAACGATACTACAGTTGAGAAAACATTCTGGTTTAAAGGTGATAAAACTGTGGATCTGAAAACAAAGTCAGAGTATTTAGGTCGGGTGACGTATATCTTTAATGAGAACCGCTGCACTCTGAGAATCACAGACCTGAGAGAGAGCGACTCAGCTGAGTACAAGTTCAGGTTCATAACAAACCAACCAGGTGGGAAATATACTGGTTCACCTGGACTCATCTGTCTGTCACAGGTAACAATTTCATCTGAATATTTATAATTTAGTTTCATGTGTTCAACACCTTATGAAGGTTACTCACATCATATGTTGACAGTTCAATCTAAAATTAAGATTTTTGTCCCTTATTCAGATCTCCAGGTGCAGGTGAGCAGATTACAGGTCTATGAGTCTTATAACTGGGCAGAGCTGAAGTGTCACAGCAGTTGTCTTCCACCTGGTCATCCTTCCTACATCTGGTACAAGAATGGACAGAACATTTCAGAAGGAACATCTTATTCAGCCTACTTTGATCCTGCAGACAGCTTTTCCTGTGCTGTAGGAGGATATGAGAAGTCCCGCTCTCCTTCAGTGTGTGAGTTTACATCCAGTCTTCCACTGACATGACACCATCTGGTGGAGCCTTTAACCTATTGTACTGCACATTAACTGCATGTAACTCAGTGCTATTTGGGGATTCATTGTAGGACTGGATGAAAACCAAATCATTTCCCCATGAGATTGTAGACATGTTGCATAATTAATTTTTATTCCCTGTCTTCACTGTAATATAAAACTCAGAATGTACTGATGTCTTGATTGATTGATTGATGTTTACCCACTAGAGGTCATCAGTAGACATGGTGGTGTCTAAAAACACTAAACCAGGATCGTTTGCTTGGTCTCCTGTCTTCAGCACTGCCGGACTCTTATGTCTGTGATGTTTATGTGCTTTAGGTTTAGAACATCCTTCTATTTTGGTATATTTAACATGTACCTTAGGTGAACCCCCTTATACACACACTACAGTAGCTGCAGCCTAACAAATGAATGAAAGAGAATGATGAAGGAAACTTCTTAAAGGACATAAAGATTACCACTCTCTTCAGTCCATTGCTTCAGTATCAAAGTGTCCAACTTGTATCCATGGTAACAAGAACCCATAGTTTCTGATACAGGAGGAAATCAAGCTGCACCTCCGCTTTATGTTCATATGAAATATTGTCCATTTAAATGCTCCACTGTGAAAACTCAACCTCATCTTGAAATGAAATGTTACATGTGTTCACGTTTTCTCCTCCAGATGCTCCAAAGCTTCCCTCTGTGTCAGTGAGTCCCTCTGCTGAGATAGTGGAGGGCAGTTCAGTGACTCTGACCTGCAGCAGTGATGCTAACCCAGCAGCTACTTATACCTGGTATAAATATCATGGAAATCCAAACCTTCATCTTCCCAGTAAAGAACCACAGCTTATCTTGAGCTCCATCCTGTCCTCTGACTCTCGAGAGTATTACTGTGCAGTAGAGAATGATCTGGGAGGAGGACATCTGTATTAGTCCCTATTAATGTGAAATGTGAGTAAAACAGCAAATTTAAAAAGCTTTAAGCAGACAATGACAAGTTTTTAAAGCTTAATTATCCAGTCAAATGTTTTGCTAATCATGCACTTTCTTCAGCTCTAACATCCAGCATCCAACATCTGGCGTGGCCACAGGCTTCTGTCCTGTTATCGACTCTATATCCCCAAAATTACTTGTGCATCTCAGAAAATTTCAGTATTGTGAAAAGGTTTATTTTTTCCCCATAATTGAAGTCATAAAGTGAATGTAGTCTAGATTCACTACACATAAAGTGAAATTCAGGCCTTTGTTTGTTTTACTCTTGATGATTATGGCTTACAGCTCATGGAAATCAAAAAAAAAAATTAGAATATTAGTTCTGTTATATTGTAGCTCATTTCTTGGACATGTCTGTGCCTGGTGGCTCTTGATGCACTGACTGCAGCCTCAGTCCACTCCTTGTGAAACTCCCCCAAGTTCTTGAATCGGCTTTGCTTGACAATCTTCTGAAGGCTGCTAATCATGAAAATTAAAACATAAAAGGCTTTTAGTTTTTCACTTTATGTCTAAAAAATCTTTTATTTACACAATATTCTAATTTTCTGAGATGTACCTGTATGTTCATATACTATACTGGATTTTGTTAAGAGGCAAACGTGTTTGGATTGTAGGAAGGGCTAAGGTTTTGAACCCCATGTAATTAAATAACAGTCCAACCATCATCAGTCATCTGCAGTAAAGTAGAAACACTTGTATGTTTCTTTTAAATAGCAATTGTGACAAATACATGTCAAAACATAAATGACATATAAAGTGTATCTTATCTGGTACTAACCAGTAATATATCACTAAGTATATACCTGTATATCCAACTCTGCTTTTCGATAGTCAATCAGGGCCATTACTGCAGTATTTACAACACATTGCAACATTCTTGTGTGATATAACTTACCTCTGTTTACTCATAAACTTGTATGAGGGACATTCCTCTGGTCTCCTCTTAGATTTTAATGAGTATAACTCAAAAGGCCACAACACACAGCTCTGCCTGCTGCCAGTCACAAAACCATCTCCAAAGTTTCAGATGCTTCCACACTCAAAACTATTACTCATTTCAGCACAACACAAATCTGTCCTCATTTTTGTTCATTTATTTGATCTTTTCCAGATGCTCCAAAGCTTCCCTCTGTGTCAGTGAGTCCCTCTGCTGAGATAGTGGAGGGCAGATCAGTGACTCTGACCTGCAGCAGTGAGGCTAACCCAGCAGCTAATTATACCTGGTACAAGGAGAAAGGCAATCTAAACCACCTTCATCTCGCAATACAAAAACACAGCTTGTCTTCGGCTCCATCCAGTCCTCTGACTCTGGAAAGTATTACTGTGCAGCTGAGAACGAGCTGGGGAGGAAGACATCTGAATCAGTCTTTATTGATGTGAAATGTGAGTAAAACACAGCTAATTTAAAAGGCTTCAAGCAGCCAATGACAACTTTTTAAAGCTTAATTATCCAGTCAAATGTTTTGCTGATCATGCACTTTCTTCAGCTCTGCCTGTTTCATATTCACAGTCTGCTGCTGTAGTTCACTGAGCAGCTACAGTAGATGATGAAAAGGCAGATTTATTTACAATTGGTCTGCCAAATCTGCACAGATGTTCAGGGGATTCAAACCTTCAGTAATCCAGAAAACCACCTCTAAAGTTTCAGATGCTCCCACACAAATACAACATCCAGCATCCAACATCTGGCGTGGCCACAGGCTTCTGTCCTGTTATCGACTCTATATCCCCAAAATTACTTGTGCATCTCAGAAAATTTCAATATTGTGCAAAGGTTTATTTTTTCCCCATAACTGAAGTCATAAAGTGAATGTAGTCTAGATTCACTACACATAAAGTGAAATTCAGGCCTTTATTTGTTTTACTCTTGATGATTATGGCTTACAGCTCATGGAAATCAAAAAAAAGATTAGAATATTAGTTCTGTTATATTGTAGCTCATTTCTTGGACATGTCTGTGCCTGGTGGCTCTTGATGCACTGACTGCAGCCTCAGTCCACTCCTTGTGAAACTCCCCCAAGTTCTTGAATCGGCTTTGCTTGACAATCTTCTGAAGGCTGCTAATCATGAAAATTAAAACATAAAAGGCTTTTAGTTTTTCACTTTATGTCTAAAAAATCTTTTATTTACACAATATTCTAATTTTCTGAGATGTACCTGTATGTTCATATACTATACTGGATTTTGTTAAGAGGCAAACGTGTTTGGATTGTAGGAAGGGCTAAGGTTTTGAACCCCATGTAATTAAATAACAGTCCAATTATCATCAGTCATCTGCAGTAAAGTAGAAACACTTGTATGTTTCTTTTAAATAGCAATTGTGACAAATACATGTCAAAACATAAATGACATATAAAGTGTATCTTATCTGGTACTAACCAGTAATATATCACTAAGTATATACCTGTATATCCAACTCTGCTTTTCGATAGTCAATCAGGGCCATTACTGCAGTATTTACAACACATTGCAACATTCTTGTGTGATAAACTTACCTCTGTTTACTCATAAACTTGTATGAGGGACATTCCTCTGGTCTCCTCTTAGATTTTAATGAGTATAACTCAAAAGGCCACAACACACAACTCTGCCTGCTGCCAGTCACAAAACCATCTCCAAAGTTTCAGATGCTTCCACACTCAAAACTATTACTCATTTCAGCACAACACAAATCTGTCCTCATTTTTGTTCATTTATTTGATCTTTTCCAGATGCTCCAAAGCTTCCCTCTGTGTCAGTGAGTCCCTCTGCTGAGATAGTGGAGGGCAGTTCAGTGACTCTGACCTGTATCAGTGAGGCTAACCCAGCAGCTACTTACACCTGGTACAAGGAGAAAGGCAATCTAAACCACCTTCATCCTCGCAATACAAAAACACAGCTTGTCTTCGGCTCCATCCAGTCCTCTGACTCTGGAAAGTATTACTGTGCAGCTGAGAACGAGCTGGGGAGGAAGAAATCTGAATCAGTCTTTATTGATGTGAAATGTGAGTAAAACACAGCAAATTTAAAAGGCTTCAAGCAGCCAATGACAACTTTTTAAAGCTTAATTATCCAGTCAAATGTTTTGCTGATCATGCACTTTCTTCAGCTCTGCCTGTTTCACATTCACAGTCTGCTGCTGTAGTTCACTGAGCAGCTACAGTAGATGATGAAGAGGCAGATTTATTTACAATTGGTCTCCCAGATCTGCACAGATGTTCAGGGGATTCAAACCTTCAGTAATCCAGAAAACCACCTCTAAAGTTTCAGATGCTCACACACAAATACAACATCCAGCATCCAACATCTGGCGTGGCCACAGGCTTCTGTCCTGTTATCGACTCTATATCCCCAAAATTACTTGTGCATCTCAGAAAATTTCAATATTGTGAAAAGGTTTATTTTTTCCCCATAATTGAAGTCATAAAGTGAATGTAGTCTAGATTCACTACACATAAAGTAAAATTCAGGCCTTTGTTTGTTTTACTCTTGATGATTATGGCTTACAGCTCATGGAAATCAAAAAAAATAATTAGAATATTAGTTCTGTTATATTGTAGCTCATTTCTTGGACATGTCTGTGCCTGGTGGCTCTTGATGCACTGACTGCAGCCTCAGTCCACTCCTTGTGAAACTCCCCCAAGTTCTTGAATCGGCTTTGCTTGACAATCTTCTGAAGGCTGCTAATCATGAAAATTAAAACATAAAAGGCTTTTAGTTTTTCACTTTATGTCTAAAAAATCTTTTATTTACACAATATTCTAATTTGTACCTGAGATGTACCTGTATGTTCATATACTATACTGGATTTTGTTAAGAGGCAAACGTGTTTGGATTGTAGGAAGGGCTAAGGTTTTGAACCCCATGTAATTAAATAACAGTCCAATCATCATCAGTCATCTGCAGTAAAGTAGAAACACTTGTATGTTTCTTTTAAATAGAATTGTGACAAATACATGTCAAAACATAAATGACATAAAGTGTATCTTATCTGGTACTAACCAGTAATATATCACTAAGTATATACCTGTATATCCAACTCTGCTTTTCGATAGTCAATCAGGGCCATTACTGCAGTATTTACAACACATTGCAACATTCTTGTGTGATATAACTTACCTCTGTTTACTCATAAACTTGTATGAGGGACATTCCTCTGGTCTCCTCTAAGATTTTAATGAGTATAACTCAAAAGGCCACAACACACAACTCTGCCTGCTGCCAGTCACAAAACCATCTCCAAAGTTTCAGATGCTTCCACACTCAAAACTATTACTCATTTCAGCACAACACAAATCTGTCCTCATTTTTGTTCATTTATTTGATCTTTTCCAGATGCTCCAAAGCTTCCCTCTGTGTCAGTGAGTCCCTCTGCTGAGATAGTGGAGGGCAGATCAGTGACTCTGACCTGCAGCAGTGATGCTAACCCAGCAGCTAATTATACCTGGTACAAGGAGAATGAAGACTCACCAAAAGCATCAGGACAGAACTTCACCATCACTGACTTCAGAGCTGAACACAGTGGGAATTATTACTGTGAAGCCCAGAACAGAAGAGGACGTCATAACTCCATCTTACATCTGATTGTTGTGGCAGGTAAGTTTTCTACATTCACCTGTATACACAGACATTTACTGCACCAGACCTGATTCACATATTAATATGTAAAAATCGACACATTCTCACTCACATAAGAAAATAAAATGTCCTGTCTGCATTTCCTCCATCATGTCAGAGGTGGATCACACTGACTGACTGACTAACAGACAGAATCACCTGGCAAAGTGATTTATTCATATAATCCTGCTAATGAGGGACCTTACATCTGTCTGTATTTTTAGGGAATTCATCAATAATAATGAATATCATCAGGTTGACTCTGGTGGTCTTGATGCTGATTACTCTGCTTCTCCTGAATCTGTGGATGAGGTAAAACAATCACAATCCATCAGTTCAGTCACCGCTCTTTTATTCTTCAAACTTCTTTTAGTTTTAGTTTTGTGAATTTTATCATGTTAAAATTTGTATTTGTTGTTGTTGGACTCAATCCAGGAAGAAGAAAACTCTGAGGTCCACCACAGAACCAAATGAACCTATAGAGGTGAGAGAGAGAGAGACACAAAAGACCTCAAATAATATTACATATGCTAAACCTGCTCTCGCCTCATGTAGCTACATGGTAGAAGATCAGAGACCTCTTAAAGATATCACATGATAATAGTTTAGCATGATATATATATATAATTCTAAATGAATAGTGATACAAGATGATTATATGGTGTAAATCAGAACTGAGCCAGAACATTACAG
The DNA here is from genome assembly GCF_014851395.1 of Micropterus salmoides. NCBI lineage: Eukaryota > Metazoa > Chordata > Actinopteri > Centrarchiformes > Centrarchidae > Micropterus > Micropterus salmoides. The sequence goes on along the minus strand of NW_024041769.1, from coordinate 19,267 downwards.
TAAATTAAAAAAGAAGAATCTTGTATATTTCTGAAAATCAACAAAAAGATGCTTTGTGCTGAGCAACATGTCTACATGTGTGCCATCTATATACCTTAATTAGAATCCCCCTACTACAACCCAGATATTTTCTCTATTCTTGAGGAAGAAATTAACCATTATAAAACCACAGGAAATGTGTTAATCTGTGGGACTTGAACACTAGAACAGGGATAGCCTATTTGAACCATGGCTATGAAACTGTTTTCTAGCTTTCAGCGTAGCTCTTCTTTATTGCTTTGACCTCTATAATCAGTGTGTTCCTGGCCCGGTTGTACAGGACTCTGTTCCCACTTCTGAAGGCCTCCTCTTTGGTCTGACGAAGCTCCCTGAGTTTCTATGTGAACCAGGGTTTTTGGTTGTTGTATGTGCGGAAGGTTTTAGTCGGCACACACATGTCCTCGCAAAAACTGATGTAGGATGTCACAGTGTCAGTTAGTTCGTCCAAGTCAGTGGCTGCAGCCTCAAAACTACTTCAGTCAGTGCAGTCAAAGCAGACCTGTAACTCCAGCTTTGACTCGTTGGTCCATCTTTTCACAGTCTTTACAACAGGTTTAGCAGATTTCAGTCGCTGCCTGAATGTCGGCATAAGATGTGTCGGGATAGTGACTGCGAACCCAGCTTGCAAAACAAGTAGCCAACATAGTCTTTAATTTCTTTTTTCGTATAGAAGTACAAGTATATAAGGTAACACTTTCTATGAAGGTCATCGCTATAATGACTTATACATATATTTATAACACGATATAATGTGTCCATAAGACATTATAACAATTGTTATAATCACTTACAAACATGCATTAGGCGCTATAGCAAAGTTCATAATGTATTATGACCTTTTGATTTAATGTTTTATAACTAATAGTAATACCAGTTTATATCAATGCAAGAATCTCTGACCATGTTCCATAACACATTATAACCACCGACTCTGCCTCGTTATGAATACACTTTAGTCACCATTTACAATTAGTGATATAAAATGGAATAATAGCTTATAGTAATGTTTAATGTTATATAGCATGTCTTTGTTTGCTTTAAGTAAAGTGTTAAAATATCTATCCCTGTATAATATATTACAGGTGGACATAATATGAACTAATTATAAGACCTTCTAACACGTAATTGTTTGCTTTAAGTAAAGTGACACACATTTTGCGCAGGAAAACAACTTTTATTTATGTTTCTTCACTTTATGAACAATCTGTATGAATTTCGAACATTTTGCAGTTTAGCACAAAAACACAACATAATTACATCAAGAAAAGTCGTTGTCAGGGTGGTGAAAGATCGCTGAAGAGAAGACCTGTTGCCGACCAACATCATGTAAGAAGAGGCTCAGATGTTGTCACAGATGAATGGCGAGCCTATGGACAGGCCCTAACAGATGCAGTGGACGATTAAAGACAACCACTTCACAAAACGTAGCCTATAAAAAGACATTTTAAAGTAATTGAATGGGAATACTGTTTGGGCAGTAGGAATGAAAATCTCTTGGCACCTCACAATTCGATTTGATTACAATTCAGAGGGCAGCGATCCATCTTGATGCATCTTTTTTCTGTGTAAATTCTGGATAATTACTAAACATTTCGTTTACACATTAAAATCCAAAAGAAATGTCTCCTCAATTGCTTTAAAGGACTAGTTTACATCCCTGATTTACTTTAGTAGCCTCAGCTCCTCCGTGGTCACCAGCGTCCTACTTTAACAACCAGTTGTCGACTCCTCTGGACACTGAAATATAACACTGGTCTGTAAAGAACGGTTTTGGCTGCAGTGTACGTAACGTTAGCTAAATTAGTAACGGAGTAATGTTAATTAGTTGCGTGTCATTAATACCTAACTTGTTGAGCAATGAGAACAGCAGGTTTAAGCTAAACTGTGTTTAACTGTGTCCCGTACACATACTGTCCATCCTGCTAGTTAAGTTAAATTATATTTCAGTGTCCAGAGGAGTCGGACAACTGGTTGTTACATTGTGACCAACATATTTTTAAATATAGTGAGTACTAATATAAAAATCTACAATTTAATTTTTTTTCTCTCACAATGCAATAACTATAACCCATTATTCTGTATGGCAGGGAAATTTGGGGACCACAACTAAATATTGAATTTGACAAATGGGACAAAACAATTGTAGAATCTTTTTCCACAGCGAGTTCTGTAAGAGCATCCTACAGGTGCAGAGAAAAACACCAAATAATCTGTGTAGAGCAGAGCTCGGCCAATAATTAAATTTTACAATCGCTTAAAATCAGTTAACCCCCAGACATATCATCACAAAGCCCTAACATACCAGGAGCTGAAACCAGAGAAGAGTCCCATCAGCCAGCTGGTCCTCAGGCTCTCTGCAGTAACAAGTCCCCAACAGCCTCAGGACAGCAACACCAACTCAAGCAGACCAAATTATCAACAAGCAAAAAGAATAAATATACTGAATACTGGCAAGAAACAACCAAAACACAAAGCAAATTACAATGTTATCTGACCCTAAAAAGAGAATTCACACTGGCAAATTAGCTGAGCACAGTAAACTAAGAAAAGTGTTGACAACATACAGCCTGGCCAAAGAAAAGGGCTACCAGAAGAGAGACTGCTCCCAGTTTGACAGAGAACATGTTGAGACAGAGCTGCACTTTCTAACCTCATGTCCTAAATATAAAACCTTAAAAGAAAAACACTTCCCAAACATTTCCCAAATCTACCTCAAGTTCATTATAATACAATTATATCAGACAGACAGAAACTCTCTTATTTACTTTGGAAAATGCCCAAATGCCAAATCATGGCAGCAAAATTTATCTCCTCATACTACAAACTGAGGACAACCAGTGGAAACTCAGACTAGACTGATAGACTAGATTGTACACTAATATATATTATTATTATTAGTTTAATCATTATTGTTTGTAATTTTAAAAGAGAGAGGCTAAGCATTTGGTCAAAAAAATAATTCACTTTTAAACCTGATTTGATGTTTTATGAATTCTAATTATATGCAGGTTTAATGAAAGAGGTTCATTGAGCCTCATTTTGTCGTCTCTCCCATCAGTTAAACTCTGATCCTGTGTATGAGAACATCTCAGACTTTAAGAGCGTCACTGCAGCACAGACAGAAGACACAGAGCAGCAGGAAGACATGGTGTGAAGTCCAGTCAGGTTAGAGCCTCCTGCATCCAATAAAACAGGCCGACTTCAGATTTACAGTGAAATTTAAAACTCTAACTTTACTTTAAGTTTTATGTGATTTTCTTCAGATGCAGTTGAACCAGACTCATGGAAACAAAGTAGGACGACTGAAATATCAACGCAGAGATCGAAGCTGTGGAGGAAGTGGATCCATTTACCTACAACTCCAAACGTTTTCCTTTTCAGTTTCCAGTAGCAGCAGCAGGGTGGAGTCAGCAGCACAGACAGCAGCCGCATGTAGCAGAAAGTTTAGAAGAAGGTGGTGTTGGCAGGTTGAACTGAATCATGTCGACGTTTCAGACGTGATTTATTGTTTAGATCAGCGGATAGTCAGGTTGTCTGTGACTTATCTTACTGCTTAAACTATAATGTAAGCTTATTATTTCCAGTTAGTTATATTAGTTAGTTATATTACAGAATGTGAGGACTGAACTGTGAAGTTTTTATGGAAAATGTTATTTTGAACTGAACAAAATAAACAACTTCTGTGTTTGCACCTGTCCTGGTTGAAGTCTGTTCAAAACAGAGACAGTGAACTGAAAGCATCACATTTAACTCCATATACACTATTTCACACATTGCAAGTAGCACACTTTGCTAGATGTTACTTTTTCTAAGAATTCCTGTGGCTGATTCAAATTAACAGCCAGCTTCCACAACAAGTGATGGACCTGTTGGACAACTCTGTAGTTGGAAACATTTGTGTGATAAAGGTTTGGATTTCAGCTTGTCTGCTAATTTTTCAGAACATAATGTTATTTACCAGCTTTAAATAAAATTAAAATGTGTTCTTTTGCTTTGGCTTATTCTTCACATTCTCAGTTCTTGTCACTATGAGGATGAAATGTGCCACAGTGTAATAGATGATTTGGGATGTTGCTGATATGAGGATGCACAGACAGTTTAATGAAGAGGAGCTTAACCTAACTTTGAGCTGCAAATGTCAATTTAGTCCATTTTTGGTGTCATATATGGGAGCAGAGCAGGTTGAGGTTAACTAAATGTGAAGCCTTTCAGAATAAAAGACCATCATTGATAGCTTATGCAAAACCAATCACAAAAATCTAAAGTTTGTTGCTATTGTGATGTCAAAGATGTCGGTCCCCAATATCTGCATTGACACTTTCTGAACTTTATCTGGACCTCTAATACTTAATGAATTAAATGTCCAGGGTAAACGAGCTAAAATGCAAATAATTTTGTGTAGAAGTGAAAATAAAGCAACAAAGGTAGATTTGAGTAAACATTCAGTGATGGATGGTAAAATGTTTTAGCGTCCTGATTCAGTATCTGTGATGTTTCACTGTCCTCTAGTGGGGAAGCTTCAGTGTGGCCCATTCAGGCTTCATCTCTCTGCTCCCTCGCTGTCTGTTTTAAAGAGTCAGTTCATCCAACTTATAAAAAGATATATATTCTCTCTTACCTCCAGGGGTCTCTAGCCATACATTGAGTTTAAGTTGTTACTGTGAGGTTTGGATGTTTTTTCAAATGTTAGGTGACTCATTCTCTGTGTTTTAATACTAATTTAAATCTAGGACATCTCTACACACAGTTTAACCAAATGAACCACCTAAATAAGTCAAAGTCATTAAAACACTTTTTTCATAATCAACATCATTATACCACTGTTGTGTGTCCGTACCAGATCCTACCAGTCCACTTGATTATGTGTTACATGCTCATGTTTGGTAAACACTAACAGGCATGTGAGTTTCTCAGGTCTCAGTGTTCTGTATGTCTCAGCAAAGAGAAGCAACCTGACTGAAAAGTGAACAGAGAAGAAAGAAACCAGGAAAAAAACATTCTGATTCATAAATTATTGTTTTCCCTTCTTATAATTAACTCTGCTTTTCATCAAGTTCAGTAAAACAGCCTCATTCACAGGTTCAATGTATTCCTGTTCCTTCACTGCACCTGCAGACTGTGTGACATCCTGCCTCAGTTCACACAGAGATAAAGAGTCAGAATGACTGTGAGTGAGTTGCAAACTGTAATTGTTAAAAAACATTTCCTTATCATTCATTCTGTCTAATCCTTCTTCTCTCTGACATGTTTCTCAGCACTGCTGTATCACTGTCACTTACAGAATGACAGTGAGTGAGAGAGATTCAAAATGTAATTTAAGACAAAGTTTATTTACGTTCTGATTTCTGTGATTTTAATTCATTGTTTCTGATCTACTTTTCTTACATGTTTCTCTATACTGAATAAACACTGAGCTCAGCATGTGACTTTTTACATCCCATTCTTCTGCATCTCTGTGAACTCATACTGGTATAAAGGTTTTTTCACTGTCTAAAGATGCACTTGAAGTGTCAAGTGATGCATCAAACCAACTTTTACATAATGCTTAAAAACATAATTTGTTTTCTCTTTTTGAATGGTCTTTTCTTGTGTCAGTGGTAAGCAGCAAAACAGGTTTAATACCAACAGGTCATAAGACTATTTTCTTATTCTCTATAGTTGTAAAATGTCAAACTTTATTTTGCTAACTTGCATTCAGCTCATCATGTATATTGATAATCTCAAGAAGTTGGAAAAGCTAGAGCAGATTATAAATAAACAACACCCAAAAGGCTAAACTTGCTAAAGAAATGTACTGGGGAATTTTGATGCACTGCACAATGATTTTATATTCATGGCACAGTATTCAAGCTGTTTTGCACCTCACCTAAACCTTATAATGACAGGGAAACCCTGATCACATTACCTCAGAGTCATTATAGATAGGATTGTGCATGTTTGTCTTTTGTGTCTTAAATGACACAATGCACATTTTGAACTTTGACTGCCGTGTGTGCACAAGCGAGCTTGGCAAGTAAATAATAATAAATAATAGGATTTATAGCACAGCGGTGCCGTCGTCACGGTGTGTCTGAAAGGCCCATAAGCTTGTACCTGATGTCCTCAACCCTGGACAAGACATGCGGCTTAGTAACATTAGGCTACTTCCAATAAATGTAGCTAACGTTACATAGCAGCCAAAAAACGTGCTGTTAGCTTTCCTGCTCATCTTCCAGACCAGAGTCTGAAGCCCAGGGAAGATGTTTGCTAGCGTCAACGGCAAGTTCGAGTGAATTGGATATTGGAAAGATTTCCAATCTGGCCACGTAAATTATGATTTTGGGTCTCTTTTGACTGTGTATAACTGAGCAAGACTTTGTGTTTGGACTTCTCTGTGCCTGTGTTCACCCTGCTTTTATTCAGAAAAGACATAAAGCTTTAAATAATTAGAACAGACAGGTAACACGTGGGAGAAGAATGATACATGTAGCGCTCCTACCCTCTAGCAAGTGTGTATGGGCAGGGCCCTGAGTTCTTTTAGTCAGTCACTGTCTACTGGAGCGAAGTGTCGATGCCCATGAGCGGGACAGACAGGAGCAAGAGATGAGCCTTCGGCGTCCTTTTCCCACGTGGCCAGAGAAACTCTGAGCAGCCTGGTAGCTCAGAGCGCTATCTGGTTTTCTTCAGCGTTTCCTCGTTGAAAACATTGTATAAGTCCACTTAATTAGCTTTGCTAGCTAACTGAAGATATACTGTCCGTTCACTTTTCCAATGAATGTACTATGTAGCCTACTGTGCTGCTTTATTTAGCTAGCATTACATACCCCGTGAAACAGTCAATCAAGACTCCTCGGTGGATTCTTCGACTTCCCACGAACTAGCAGACATAATCCCAGCACAGAATGTCGAGTAGACAATCCCGAAATTAGCCCACAGCTTGGTATGAACGTTAGTTAAGACTTCTCACTTTACTTCGTCTGCAAAGCTAACACAGTTCTCCGAACTCTTTTTTCCTCGTCTCTGTCCATCACTCCGCTCACACACTCACCTCGCCCCTCCCGCACCTGCTCATGCACTCCCCTCATGCCCACTCGAATCACCCAATCAAAACCGACTCCTAGACTCCAGCACAACCACCACAGATAGACAAGTTGCATATACAACCCATTAACTCGTCATAACATGTTTTTTTAACTAAACATTATCTTTTAGTTATTTATCAAATAACATGTGCAACATACAACAGTTTTAACAAAAATACATCACCATATTTTTACCATCAATATTCCATGACTTTTAATATCAAATTTACTTATAATAAACTCTTTTAACCCAGTATACTATTTATTCTGGGTTACATACAGAACAATCAAGTATTTTATGTACCACTGTTCTATCCCAGTAAAGTGTGTAAAATGTCATTTTATTCATTTCATTTTGGATAACTTGTGTGTTGAGACGTAAGCTGTACTTGCAGTTATTTTAAGATGAACGCACCAAAGCAGAAACACCCAGAGGAAACAAATATTCATAACATTATAATATGATAAACACCTTATAAAATTCTCTGTTCCAGTTCAGGTTCAGGAACTTTTTATGACAAAGACTCCAAATAATTGGTCAGATAATTGAGGATTTTGAAGCTTGTCCGGGGTAAGTTTCCCCAAATCATATTGGTAGTAGAGCTGAACAATTACTTGCTTTCAATTAATTACTAATTACCAATAATTACTTGAGATAATCATGATTAAAAAGTTGGTTAATTATACAGAGCATCTGACTCGTTTTAAACAGTCATGCAGTTACAAATTCATTCCATTGTCATCCTTGTGTAACAGACTCTCTTGTCAATCACAAGCATCATTCGCAGGCTCGGATTAAGAAGTCAGAGGCCCCTGGGCACAATGTCTTTTAGGGCCTCCACCCGCCGACCCACACACACATGCGCACAATCAAGATTTTGAATTATTATTTGTTGGAAACACCTCAAGTTAATACAGGACTGATTTATCTGCTGGGCGCTATTATCGGCCAATATGAGCTAATTCCATGTAAATTGGTATCTGCGTTTCTAACAGCCGATTAATGACTATTAAAAAAGAAACGGAGAGACAGATCTTTCAATCATACATGATGGTGTGACGCCCCTGTGTGGCTTGACTGTGTATATGTACCGCATAGTGTCACCGGAAGGTGCTCTGCAACTCCCCTGTACACATCCTCCATCATACAGGATTGGTGATAACAGCACCACAAATCCACCACATAACAAAGCAATCAGCTGACCAGAGTGAGCAGAGCATACAGAACCAATTACATTACATTAACATTATCTAGCTACTCTTTCAAATGTGCAAAGGTGTGAAATCTTAAAATTGTAGACAGTCATGTAGTAGTTGAGAAATGGTTTCCTGTAGCTAAAGAGTGCTGGTTGTGAATATGCTTATTCTCTCTCACTTTCTCTGCATGTTCTAGCAAATATTTGATGTGCAGTTGTTTCCATGTTCAGTTGTTGAGACTGTAATCTAATTTTTTTTAACATAATCCATTTAGGAAAAGGTATTATAGCGTACATACACAACAGCTCTCAATATCGTCTCTACAGGATTCACACTGATCAACACCTGTACACATCCTCCATCATACAGGATTTGATACCACATGATTGAAACAATGCTTTCCTGGACCAGCAGCAACAATATCAATACATATCCGTGCTTACTGTAAATCACCTGGCATTATGTAAACACATACTGCCAACCTCTAATCCAGTTATATGAAGAAGATTCTTCCATAACTCGCACACAAACACGAAAGACTGTTGCACTAGTTTAGGTTCACAGCTTCTAGTGACAGATGAGCGCCGAAGCAAGGCTAACATTAATAACAGTGCTCTGTGATTTTCTCACACAGACGATCGCCGTGTTCCCAATCAGAAAAAACACCAACAAATTGATTTTTTTTAGTTGAATAAAGCGTACAGGCAAGGTTAAGCAGGGATCCGCTCTCTGTAAACTTGAGGTAACGTTAACTTAGCGCACCTTACCGCACATCACAGGCTGAGGCTGGATATTTGATCCTTCCTTTATGAAAGACACACACACACACACACACACACACAAAGAATTCTCTATTTTATGGGACTGCATTGTAGTTATTGATTATATTTTTAAAAACATTACGTATCTGAGTGTGTATGTTTGTGTGAGCATTCGTAAGAAACTTTGTGGGGGCAGTGTTGTGAATTATTTTAGCATTATAGCCTAAATTGTTATCATTAATTACTAGAGCAATGGTGGTCTACACTGTTATCATTTAAAGTGTTATTTTATAGTGTAAAGTTAGAGATCACAGTGTTAAAACTCTATAGTTCTGAGTGTATGTGCTCCTTTCTGTATCTAACTGCCCAGGCTCAGCAGTAGCACATGTGTGTGAGTGAGCAAGCACAGTGGGAGGCAGCATCAAAAACACCTGCAAAGGAAAATAAAGAAGCAGAGTTTGTGAAAATTGTATTACAAAACATACATCAATGTAGTCCATCACAGTAAGAATGTCCTGTTTCTAGCACAGAGCACAAACAACACCAGTTTATTCCACAAAAGTCAGGTTATGGATGAAATGGCATGATCAAGCAGAGGGCATGCAAAGGACACAGAGAGGAGGAGCAGGCAGTCAGGGACTTTCCCAGATCCAGGTGCAGTAGGAAAGAGAGCCAAGAGATGATGTGAAGCCAAGAAACAGAGCTATAAAAGGAGGTCCAAAAGGAGGTGAAAGTCAGTCGTTACATGGTTTTCATGTCGACTCGGGTCTCTGATCTGGTAACAGAATGGGGCTCTATTTTGCACCGATCTCTGACGCACTCCGGTGGAACTTTTGTATTCTAATTGGTGTCTGTTTTTGTTGAGAATAAAAATGTTGGTAAAAGTTCAAGCTTTCTTATCTGGCCCAAGTCTTGAATTTGTTACACGACAACAGTTTTTCTGGACCTCAAAAAAGCTTTGATACAGTTAATCATAATGTTCTTGTTTCCAAACTCTCAAAGTTAGATTTTTCAAAAAAAAAACTTTGGCTTGGTTTTAATCATATCTTGCAAATCATGAACAGTGTGTCATTATTAACAAAACAAAACATGATCTTTTGTAGTGTTTTGTTAAGTGTAAAACAGGAATCCCACAGGGGTCGGTGTTAGGTCCAATCCTCTTTAGTCTATTTATAAATGACCTCCCGAAAAATTGGATGTCAAGATACATAATCAACATATAGAGCAAGTTTCAGAAGTTAAATATCTAGGCTTAATGCTGGACCCTCACTTGAACTTTGATAAACATGTTTAAAAAAATAGGGAGAGCTATGAAAGCAAATTTGTATCTATTCAAATTAATTAGTGATTGCTGAACATTTGATGCAGCCAAAACATTTGTTCATACAATGATTTTCTCACACTTGTTACCTCATGGTCACAGGCAGGTATAGGTGTGATTAAAGCATTGGAAGGATTATACAATCGTGCCCTAAAAATATTAAGAAGCCCATTAGATCACTTCATTGTCACGTCCTAAGAGACCTGAACATGTTGAGCATTTGAAAACACAAACCTCATCATGAAGTGTTTGCATGGACAGACTTCTCAGGCTCTCTGTGAGATGGTACAGCCATTAAAGGCCTTTGGATTGTCAACCAGAAATACATAAACTGCAGGGAATTGAAAAAATATTTCTCTGCACCCCCAAACAGCGCTCCCGTAAAAGGCCTCTTCGTCTGAAAGTCCCGGGCTGAATCTCAGTCCCGGTACATCCCCGCTCACCAATCAGAGTGGGCACAGGATGTATACATTTTACAACAACAAATGAAACTACAGCAAAACGTGTGGGATAATGGCGTCAGCCGAACTGACACAGTTTTGTCCGTCCTCTGCCTGGCGTCAACTCACACTGGAAATGTTTGAGCAGCAGAGCGTTTAGCCTGCCCCACATTGTTGACGTGTTGTTAATTTGTCATTTTGTGTGTTTCTACTACCAAAAACAGCTCTCTGTGAACCGGTTTAGTTCCGTTCTCTGCACGGCTTCACAGTCCACATAGAGCATTTCAGAATAAGAGTGTTTTGCCTGCCACATTTTGCTGACTTGTTCAGTTGTCCTTGACTTTTGTGCTTCTACCATGGTTAAGTAGGCCAGTTATTTTTTTTGTCTGTTGTAACTGTGTATTTTGTTAATATATGATCGGGAGTCTGCACAGGATTCTTTATTTTGAAAATCGTGCCACATCACAGTTTAGATGTCTGTCTGTCTGATGTTGTAATGCTAGATGACATCATTTATCTATAGACAGGTTTCTGTGCAACGTCATCACAGAGATGCAGCACGCAGCTAGAGGGCAGAAAGCAGCACTCTGTCTTCGCGACATTTCAGTCTATGCGGTATAGCGGCAGTGTTGGGCACGTTACTCAGAAGTTTTAATCAGTTTCTTTTTACTTATTACTCCTTTAAAAAGTAATTATACTACTTTAGTCATTACTGGGTATTAAAAGTAACTAGTTACGTTACTCATTATGTTACTATCACTTTCAAGCCTCCACACCCACCATCTTTAAAAGTGAAAAAGGGAAAACTTGTTCAGCAGCTCATTTTAGAAATAAATCCACTTTCCTGGAACAATTATTAAGCTAAGGAGTCAACAACCAGACGAACAGAAAACACTGCAGGCTCTAAGACCAGACGATGCTGTACAGTAGGCTATAGGCTACGGATATATTTAAACATAACAAAAAACAAAGCAAGTCTCTCCCAACATTTTCACTAATAGCATATTCGTAACAGCAGCAACGAGTATGGTTTTACGCCACTGGCTGAGATAAAAAAGAAAAGCAAGTCTCTCCCAACTTTTGAACTAACTTTACTGTTTTACACAGGCATTTATAAGAGAAGTATCCAGTGCTTTTACAAAACAACAAAACGTTGCTTAAAGCCACTCTCTCCTGCCAAGTGGATGCTTCACTGGCAGTAGCAGTGGAGTTTCAAATTCAAATTAGCTTTATTGGCATGAATGTAATAACATTGCCAATGCATCAAATTATATAAATAAATAAATAAGTGTGTGTGTTAAAAAATAAAAATATATGTAATTAAATAAAATAAATAAATGAAACAGTAACATGTGTGTGTGTGTATATTAATAGACAAAAAATAAAATAAAATAAAAAACAGAAAAAAAGAATAAACATCCGGTGGAGCCTTTAACCTATTGTACTGCACATTAACTGCATGTAACTCAGTGGTATTTGGTGATTCATTGTAGAACTGGATGAAAACCAAATCATTTCCCCATGAGATTGTAGACATGTTGCATAATTAACTCTTATTTTCTGTCTTCACTGTAAAATAACTCACAATGAAAACATATTAAAACAGGATTTGTTATCTTGTCTTAAGACTTTTTAAATTCTCTGGATCAGATAAAACTTGTGCATCATCAGAGAAATTCCCTGATTATCTGTTCTTGTATCTTTAATTAACTTTTCTTGGTAAATGTGTTATTCAGTAATATTGTTCCTTACTTTCAGGTGCAAAACACTTCATGGGTCCAGGTTTTAACTTATTCTGATCCATCCACACAAACACATGAGTGAAAAGATGAAGTCAGATATTTTTAAGTGATTAGTGTTACAAGATCTGTCCAATCAAGTGTTCTTGTGGACGTTGATGATGAATAATGCACTCATTTAGCTTATTTACCCACTAGAGGTCATCAGTAGACATGGTGGTGTCCAAAGACACTGAACCAGGATCATTTGCTTGGTCTCCTGTCTTCAGCACTGCTGGACTGTTGGACATTTTGTGTCTTTATGTTTATGTGCTTTAGGTTTTCTGTTTGATTTAAAAATAAAAACATCCTTCTAGTTTGGCATAACTAACACGTGCCTTATGTGAATCCCCCCCACACACACACACACACGCACACACACACAGTATATATCGTCTAACAATTGAAGGAAGGAAAATGATTAAGCCAACCTCTTATAGGACATGAACATTACCACTCTCCTTCAGTCTTTAGTCCACTGCTTCAGTATCAAAGTGTTCAACTTGTATCCATGGTAACAGGAACCCATGTAGTTTCTGATAAAGGAGGAAATCAAGCTGCACCTCCACTTTGTGTTTGTATGAAATATTGTCCATGTAAATTATGCTCCACTGTGAAAACTCAACCTCATATTGAATTAAATGTTGAATGTGTTCTTGTTTTCTCCTCCAGATGCTCCAAAGCTTCCCTCTGTGTCAGTGAGTCCCTCTGCTGAGATAGTGGAGGGCAGTTCAGTGACTCTGACCTGCAGCAGTGATGCTAACCCAGCAGCTAATTATACCTGGTACAAGGAGAATGAAGACTCACCAAAAGCATCAGGACAGAACTTCACCATCACTGACTTCAGAGCTGAACACAGTGGGAATTATTACTGTGAAGCCCAGAACAGAAGAGGACGTCATAACTCCACCTTACATCTGATTGTTGTGGCAGGTAAATTTTTCCACATTCACCTGTATACACAGACGTTTACTGCACCAGACCTGATTCACATATTAATATGTAAAAACCAACACATTGTCACTCCTATAGTTGGTACAACGGAAATAAAATTTCTGTCTGCATTTCTAGACTGTTTTTCTGTAGCTGTGACTACAGACAGTATCAACTGGCAAAATGACTTACCAATCTAATCGTACAAGTAAGGTATATCGCATATATATTTTTTTTTATTTCTAGGGAATTCAACAATAGTAATGAATATCATCAGGTTGACTCTGGTGGTCTTGATGCTGATTCCTCTGCTTCTCCTGAATCTGTGGACGAGGTAAAACAATCACAATCCATCAGTTCAGTCACCGCTCTTTTATTCTTCAAACTTCTTTTAATTTTAGTGTTTTGAATTTCATTATTGTTTACATTTGTATTTGTTGTTGTTGGACTCAATCCAGGAAGAAGAAAACTCGGAGCTCCACCTCTGAACCAAATGAACCTGTAGAGACGATAGAGGTGAGAGAGAGGTCCTGTTGACAAAATGTCCCACAGTTATAATAACTTGGCTCATAAATGCTCTGGAAAGTGTGAAGTGAATTTATGTTTGAAATACAACTTGCTGAGTAGAAACCAGTAATACGTTTACTTGTAAACGTGACTGAATACATTTTTGATCTAATCTAATTATATGCAGGTTTCATTGAGCTTCATTTTGTCGTCTCTCCCATCAGTTAGACTCTGATCCTGCGTATGTCAGTGTCTCAGAATTTAAGAGCGTCACTGCAGCACAGACAGAAGACACAGAGCAGCAGGAAGACATGGTGTGAAGTCCAGTCAGGTTAGAGCCTCCTGCATCAAATAAAACAGGCCGACTTCAGATTTACAGTTAAATTTAAAACTCTAACACAAGTTTTATGTAATTTTCTTCAGTTGCAGTTGAAGCAGACTCACCTCATGGTAGGACGGCATTGAAGCATCACAGTAGAGCGAGTCTGTGGAGGAAGTGGATCCATTTACCTTCAACTCCAAAAGTTTTCCTTTTCAGTTCTCAGTAGCAGCAGCAGGGTGGAGTCAGCAGCACAGACAGTCAGCAGCAGCATGTAGCAGAAAATCCTGACGAGTTTCTGTGTGCATGGGGTCATTCATGGAAGCAGAGCAGGTCGAGGTTCACTAAGTGTGAAGCCTTTCAGAATAAGAGCCCATCATCGATAGTTTGTGCAACACCTTAATTATGAGTCTTTGTTCAGCCAAAATAAGTCAATTATCAAAAGTTTGCTGCTATTGCAATATCTAATATGCTGCTCCCCAATGTGAGCTGTTGACACTTTGTGAACTTAATCTGCGCCAATAATACTAAATAAAGTGAATGTCCAGGGTAAAGCTAAAATGCAAATAGTTTCAATACTAAAATTTGAAAATAAAAAGCCAAAGTAAACTACAATTTGATTTAACAATCAGTGATGGATGGTAAAATGTTTCAGCGTCCTGATTCAGTATCTGTGATGTTTCACTGCCCTCTAGTGGTGAACCTTTGTTGTGGCACATTCAGGCTTCCTCACTCTGAGAGCTCCCTCCACTGCCTGTTTCAAAGAGTCACTTCACCCAAATTACAAGAAGACATATTTTCTGTCTTACCTCCAGCAGCATCTTGTCAGATGTGCTCTGTGTTACAGTGACACAGAGTCAGAATGACTGTGAGTGAGAGAGCTGCAAAATGTAATTCATTGTTTCTGATCTACTTTTCTTACACTTTTTGCATCCCATACTTCTGCAGTCCATCTCTTTGAACTTATACTGGTATAAAGGTTATTTCACTGTCTAAAGATGCACTGGAAGTGTCAAGTGAGCATCAAACCAACTTAAACACCTCTCTTGTTTTTGCGCTTGTTTTTTTGAATGGTCTTTTCTTAAATAGGTTTGATACCAACAGTAATATTATTTATTATTAAAATACTTATTCTCTCTTATTTATAGTTGTAAAATGTCAAACTTTTTTGATGTGGGTGTTGTTGTGTGATGTTGCATTCAGCCCATCATGTATATTAGTAATCTAAAGAGGAAGGAAATCTAGTTGTCTAACAGCCTGACATCCGTTTTTTGCTCACTGACCACAGAGGAAAGGTATCTTTAAAGACAGCGTCCTTCTTCACTGTAAGTAGAATTGTTTATTGATGTGAGTGATACTGTATATCTCCTGTGTACATTATTTTATCTGCTGACATGTTTTATTGTCTCTGAAGCCACACAGAGAGATGAGAGGAGCAAATATGAGTTTAACTGCAGCAGCGAGAGGATTTGTCGTCTTCCTTCTCTCTGTGTCAGGTACTGAATATCTAAACTTACATTCATTGCAATAAAAGAGGGAATATGTGAAAATGCGGGTCTTGTAAAAGTAGGCTGAAGGTCACATGTAGAAATTAGTGGCTTAGAGTTGTGTGAAAGGCAAACCCAGAAAAGCTAGAAACATTAGTTTTAATTTACAGTTGTGGAAACTCCCCAGATGTTAATATTTTTTAATATAGTTGTTTGTGTTTGTGTACATTTTATTGGATATTAGAAAGTTTGCTGTGGCCAACTTCTTTTGCTTTGTCCTTTGCAAAAAGTAGGCTACCTGTGTGCTAAGTACTTTTACATGCTGTAAACTGAGAATATCGTGGTTTTTAATTGTGACTCTTTAAAAACAAATTGTCCTGTTTAATTTGCTCTATAGCTGAGCCTGCAGCTGCTTTTATCACAGTATAGTTTTTGGAGGTATATTGGTCTCACAGTGAAGTCATCACAGACGAACTTCTCTCAAATATTCATACATCTGCACCAAACCCTGCTAGTTCCTCTCACACCTCAGTGTTCTGCATTTCTTTTTCGTCTTCACACTTACGCAGCAACCTGACCACACAATGAACAGAGAGAACTGACCAAGAAAAGCACAGACTCTCCCATAACTGATACAGTATTTCTCCTCTTACTTTGGTTAGTAGTGTTGTAGTCAAGACCAAGAACAAAGTTTATATAGACAGAGACAAGAGCAAGACCTTTAGGGGCTGAGACCAAGTCGAGACCAAGACCAGTTCCCCACATTACATGACACATAATAAAATGTGGAACGAGATCACAGGTACTGTACTTCTCTAATTGTTCTAAAAGATCCACATTCCCTTTAAAACACCCACATACAAACACTAAGAACACAATAAATGTCAAATTAGTTCTTATTTCTTTCATATTTAAAGGCAGATGGTAATTGTGGTTTTAAACTATTCTTTATGGTCAGAACAAACACTTGATGCCAAACAGTGGATCACTTCACAAATCTGAGGTTTTTTCAACAAACATGCACAAGTTAAATTAAGTTAAAAAAAATTCAGTCCCTTTTCCTCAAGAAACTAAATATCTTAATAGTAAAATTAAGTGTGAATTCATTTGTGATTCAAATGAATAAAATCAAACATTTATTAAACATTTGTATTATTGTTATTGAGGAAAATTACTTTAATTATCATTATTGTTTTATTACATAATACAATTTTTTGTGCAAGCATTAGGTTTTCAGGTTACTCTTGTCTTCCGTATTTGATCCTTCATTTTGATCTGCAACTGTGTATTCAAACTCAAAATTAGCTCTTTTAAAGTAAAGTGCCGTGTGCTTATGGCCATACAGAGAAACCTATTTAATATGTACATTTTCCATAGAAGTGGAGGAGTGTTACTTGGTCTCCACTCCCTGCCGTCACATCTCAAAGCTAACTCTCTCACACAAATGAGGAAGCGGTACCACAGAGTGCAGCTTTAATGTCTGGAGCTGTGTGCAGCTGACAGTAGCTAACGGTGATGTTACTTAACTTACACATTAGCAACGTAGCTTTTTGTGGCCTGTCTCATTATCACAAGCGAAATTGTATCTTAGGAACAAGTTGTCACCACATGCCCTGTCCTCAGTCTCAAACTAACTAACTTCATTAGCTACTTCCCTCAACAGATTGCTGTGTGTTTTCTTCTGGACGCTGTTTGACAGATTCATTCTTTATGGTTTATGCAGCTAAATGTTATTACGAAGATTTTGCTGACATATCTTCCTGCTCCCAGAAAGCCACAGCTTCGCCTGTCTCCCCCATTCACTTTCTTGTGTGAGTGCGTGTGAAGGAGGGCGGGGAGGGGTGACAGCCATTAACAGTAACAACTCCGTTTTTAATTAGCGTTATTGGTTGCATTTGAAGCAATACGTTTTACATCAAAAGTTAGTATATTAACAAATAAATCAGACAACATTCAGGCAATATATTGATATTTCCAAAGTTCAGACTGGTCTTGAAATAATCCAGAGTCGAGAACAAGAACAAATGCAGCCAATCCCGAGAGGGGACCGAGACCATCAAAAGGTGGTCTTGAGACCAAGACCGGTCTTGTGTACTACAACACTACTGGTCAGTGTCGGAAAGAATAATACAAAACAGCCCTATGGATGCATTTTGTTGAGATCCTCAAATCTGAAACATCTGGAAGTACAAATATTTCTGTGTCCCAACAACAAAGAAGTAGCTTGTCGACGCTGCATGAGCTGCTCTCCCTCTCTGTCGCGCTCCTCGACCTCTCGTTTCTACTGCCACCACCTCAACAGAGAGGAGCAGACACACCTACAGGCAGGAGAAAAGCGTCTCCCCACAGATCATCACACAAGGTGATGGTCTTTTCAACTTCATTGTTGCAGAAGAAGTGACGCCCACTTTCCCAGGGAGACATAAACAGCTGTGAATAGAAAAGAGCAGAGGAGCACAATCACTTAGAGAGTAGCCTGGCTGAGGGGAAGAAGGAGGTGAAATGCTACCTCCATTTTGTTTGGAGCATGTGGCCAGGAATTACACACTGTATGTTTAACGTTATTGTTAAATGCAGTTGTTTATTTTGGTTGTAATTCCTGGTGTGCTCTGTGTTACAGTGATTCAGGGCCAGAACAGCTGGGGAGTGACTTACACCTCTACTCAGATCTGTGCCTTAAAAGGATCAACAGTGGAAATAAGCTGCACCCTCACATACCCATCCAGAATAAATGGCCGTCATACTAAAGTTAAGGAAACATTCTGGTTTACTAAATTGAAAGATAAAGAACCGTTGTTGAATCTGAAAACAAAGTCAGAGTATTCAGGTCGTGTCGAGTATACCTGTAATGAAAACTTCTGCTCTCTGAGAATCACAGACCTGAGAGAGAGCGACTCAGCTGAGTACAAGTTCAGGTTCATAACAAACCAACCAGATGGGAAATATACTGGTTCACCTGGAGTCACTCTGTCTGTCACAGGTAACATTTTTATCTGAATATTTATTAATTTAGTTCCAAGTGTTCAACATCTTATGAAGGTTATTGTGTTTCTATGTTGACAGTTCAGTGTAAAATGAAGACATCTGTTCCTCTTTTATTTATAGATCCTTCTAGTTCGGTATTTTCCAATATGTGCCTTAGATGGACCCTCAAACCACACACACACACACACATGACATGAAGATTACCACTCTCTTTTAAACGTCTTCTTTGCATTAGTAATAAAGTGTCTGCACCTCCACTTTGAGTTTGTATGAAATATTGTCCATTTAAAATGCTCCACTGTGAAAATTCAACCTCATACTGAAATTAAATGTTAAATGTGTTCTTGTTTTCTCCTCCAGATGCTCCAAAGCTTCCCTCTGTGTCAGTGAGTCCCTCTGCTGAGATAGTGGAGGGCAGTTCAGTGACTATGACCTGCAG
>NW_024041768.1:0-10020 GCF_014851395.1 Micropterus salmoides | reverse complement strand
AGCGTAGGCAGTCTTGGGGTTGAAATGGTAGCGGATTTCCTTGCGTCCTTTTATCCTTACATCCACATCCAGA
Organism: Micropterus salmoides; assembly: GCF_014851395.1. Taxonomy (NCBI): domain Eukaryota; kingdom Metazoa; phylum Chordata; class Actinopteri; order Centrarchiformes; family Centrarchidae; genus Micropterus; species Micropterus salmoides. Next base: position 9,947 of record NW_024041768.1, on the reverse strand, counting down.
CTGAGGTCAACAGGAGGAGGTTTGTTAATCAGGTACTCTGACAGCGCCTGGAGCACCACCATGGTGGACTGAGAGAGGACAGAGAAGGAAAACAGAACTGATAAGAAAGACTGCAGTAATACAGTATTTTATTCGGGTCATGTAGCACACAGCCTTTATCTATTTGGGCGCAGGTAATATGAGTTTTTAAGATAGTCTTTCCACCACTATTTGAGCACTTTTTTTTCCTCATGAATGGATTTTTTTGTTTTTTGTTTCGTTGCTTTATGAAGTTAATTTCAAACAATATTTGGAACATTTTTGAGTGTGTTAAATAAATAACTAATTCTGATTTGTGAAGTGACGAGAAGTTCTTGAAAGTCAGCTGTAACGACCACTTATTCAATGCCCAGCTTTTCGAATTTTACTGTTGAAGTGCTGACACACAGCTGCTGCAGCTGAAACAATAAGACTAAAATGGTCATACAGACCATCAGAATTTGTCTAAACGATGCATTCATTCATTTTGTGGAATACACAAATGGAATTATATTCAGACCTCTTCGTGCCTTAATGATCGGGCAGTGATATTATAAGCCTGTTAACTTACACGTTCACAGTCGGCCTCCTCCATTTGGTTGCTGCGTTGCTTTCAACCTGGATTATGTGTTAATTTCTTTGTATTTGTCCAATATTATACTTTGCTTTTTGTTTGAAAAACATGACGCTCTGTTGCCAACAGACTTGTCCATATTTGCAACTGGCAACATCAGCCCTTATATGTGGACGCGCTGATGGCTTGATTGGGAAACCCAGGTTGATTTACCGAGTTGATAACCAGCTTTGTGTGACCGTTTAGCCTGACTGGGTTATTATATTGGGGCTTCAACTTTGAGATACTGTGAGATGCTGTTAAAAAACCTCACAAATCCCGTTACGAACACAGATTCCTGTGAATCAAAACGTAAGCTACTAAAATGAAAAAATAAATCAGTGCTGAACTTACGAGATGCAGATGAAAGGTCAAAAAGTGCTACACTGACGGGTGTTTCTTTTCTTTATTTTGTCCACCTCATTTACATCAGTGAGGTTAGGCTAAAAATCAGAAACAAACTCTCTGTATGGAATACAATTCAACGGCATCACAAACTACATCCTGTAAAATAATACTGCTATATTAGACTGCATTAGCTGGAAACTAAGATTATGTAGAGTATATGTATGTAGAAACTGCTCCCAAAGATTGAGAATGAATGTCATGCTCATACCCTTCAATCCATTTTCAACATAACTGTTGTCCATAACAGACAGTGTGTCATGGCTTCATCTGAATAGTATAAATTAACTTCTGCATTTACCATAATGTAACAGAACAGTCAAGTGTGAAGGCAACATAAGGCAGTACCCACTAATCAGAGCCTGGAGCAAGAGAAGTTTGAAAAGGCAGTAAGAAACTGTTGGATTTGCAGATTACAGCTCAGCTACCAGCCCTGCCCTGCCGTGTACCTGAGTGGAGCCGAAGCCGCCTCCTCTCCTCCTCTGGCTGTTCAGCCATTTAAATGGCTGTGCAGCTTCCTCCAGGTGTCCCAACTTGACAAGAGCCAGCAGGGCGTAGCCGGTCGCCTCCAAGGTGAACAAGCTGTTCTGACTGTCAGGCCAGTGGCTTCCACCTGGAGGAGAGAGAGGGAGGGAGCGCCTGTGTAAGAGCAACATACTATCACTCTTTAACCAACAAAACAACTCTGCAGCTTTTTTTTTAAGACTAACAACAAAATTTGGATAATTTTGGTATGTTCAGTATAAAATAATTTATATGGCTACATGCTGTATGTTTGTTAAATGTTTCCTTTACCGTTTTATTTACTCTGCTCACTCTGAATAAGAGCTAGACTAGAGAGAAAGGTGCAATTACAGATAGTAGGAATGCAAATATTTCAGTTTTAAGATAATAGTTTTGGTTAGAGGTCTGATATTTTGGCAATAAATAAATAAAATAAATAGAATGAAGCAGTTATTAAAGGGACAAGTGTCTTTGCAGTTAAGATTCTGTGTACTGTACAAATGAAACAGGGTGGGGTACACAGGATACCTCGAGCTGCAGCACTCAGTAAAATTTGTTTCAGGTTGTAGAGTCCAGTATTCCCCAGCAGAGCCAGCGCATAGGAGGCGATAGCCACAGTGTACGGTCTCCTCCCCGTCTTCACCAGCGCTCTACTCAGGTATCCAGCTGTATTACTGATAACTAACTACAGCAGACAGATATGGTAAACAATACTACTGATAAACCACCGATCACAATAACAACGAGGTAAAAAAGTGTTTTACAGGCAACAAACGAAAGTTAACTAAAGATTAAATCCAGCTTGACACAACCAACTCTGCAGATAATATGTTTGCATGAATTACCTCTAAGTTCGTGTTTAAATCGTTGCAGCTGATTCCTGCCTGCTTGGCTTCAGCGAGCGCTATGAGGACGAAGGCCGTCAGGGTTGTCTCAGGGTCATCGCCACGGAGACCACCCTGGAGACACAAACCAAATTTTTCTGTTAGATGTCTGTGATGGTTCTCAGTCATCCAGGTCATAGTTATTTAAGGAAGGTTTTAAATCAGGGGGAACTGGGCTTTGTTGAAGATACTCAGGGACGTTTCGTCTCTCATCCGAGAGACTTCTTCAGTTCTATTTTATTTTAACTTTTGTTTACATTTTCTTCAAAATACCGCCTCAGCAGACCAGAATGGAAAGCATCTCTCTTGTCTCTTCTAGGACTGATTTCTTCCTGTATTGAGGACATATAAGTTTGCTCAAAAGATGTCTGCTAGCAAACTGAAACTGAACTGAACTTGTTTCATGATGTCAATTACCCCGAGAGAAAGAAGACACCACCGCCATCAAAAAAATTACCAAAAAAAGAACCGCTGTGTTATTATTTTACTGTTTTAAGATTTAGAGTGAAAAAAATACTAGCATACAATTAACACAGAGTCCTCAGCTGATACAATATGTATGTACATACAGTGGGTGTTTTATTGTTTATTTAATTGGAGGATTTTTATATTATTTTGATATTTATTAATGAAAGTGAACTGATAGAAGGATGAGGAGAGTGGAAGAGGAGGGGAAAAAACATGTTTGAGTGTTTGTGTCTCTCACAGTCATGGTAGTGCTGTAAACTGGGTTGTCCTCTACGAAGTTCCCCCTAAAACGCTGTTTGTTCTTCGCCAGGTAGAGCAGAGGGTCACACACTTGCTGCTCGTTGACGCCAACGATGGAGTTAGCCATGGAGAAAACTTTCACCACGTATGCTGTGATCCTGACATTCAGGTGGACTGTGATTAGCCAACATTTGGTCACTTTAAAGCACACATTATTTAACTTATACCACTGACTGGTCACTGACCTTTTCATTACTTTTCTGCAGGATTTTATTTCAGAATGTGGCATGTATTCAAATGATCTTTTATTAAATCAGATATATTAATAGGTTTTACAGAGAAGTCGTGTGAAAATCCACATAACTTGAAATCCCCAAATCCACTGAAACTGAAATAATCTGTTTACTAGTATTTCTTGGGTTTTAGAGATTTAATAAAAAAAAAAAGTATATATATAGATTGACAGGATGAATAAAAGGTAAAGCCTGAATAAAAGATAGGAGAAACATATCAAATGCAGTCCCCCACTGTGACCCATCTACCATTGTGTCCCTGACCAAGACACTTAACCCCTAGTTGCCCCAGAGGTGTGTGACCTCTGACATGTAAAGCAATTGTAAGTCGCTTTGGATAAAAGCGTCAGATAAATGTAAATGGTTTGGTCAGTATGTAAATTATTAAATAAAATGTTACGTTCTTTACAGTCACCTGATCTCAGCGCTCTCCACTACCATCTCCATAAAACCAAATTATATATCATCAACTTTCATCATGATCTATTTAGTGACGTCTGATTAAATAAGGTTGTTCCACAGACCAGGTAAGGAGCGCTAAAGCTGTTCTGACTCCACACTAAGACACTTCATGTTGGTTTTTCCTTTCATTTGACACCCATCCGTACATACAGTATATACAGTATAGGACAGTACCATGTACTTGCGCCTTCTCTGCTGTAGGGGGGGTACGAGCCATCACTCTTTCTGTAGGCTAGCTGGTTCTCATAGCCTGAAAACACAGAACATGTAATAATTTATAGATGGGGTGGAAGGGAGAGAGACGTCTTAACTTGTTCATAATGAAAACAATGCTTGTTCCAAAATAATCTATCCATCCATCTGTCCACCAAGGCTGCAGTTCATCCATCAGCCATTCACCCATCCATCCATGTATCCAACTAGCTATTTATAACCTGTCTATTCATTCGTCCATCAATCTACAAATCTAGCCAACTATCCATCCATCCTTCCAACTAGCCATTCATCCATTGCTGTATCCATCATCCACTGATTCATGTATTTATCAGTGCCTCCTAATAGCCATTGAGCCATTGGTGCATCTATCCAACATCAATGTATCATATTATTCATCCATTCATGTATCAAATTATCTATTCATCTATCCACCTATGTATCAAATTATCCATCCACCCATGTTTCCAGCTATATATTCATCATTCATCCTACTTTTTTGGATGTCCTTCATTCATCCATTAATTTATCCATGCATTCATTCCTTCTCTCTAACCTCTCCTGATGTACCGGAGAGCCTCAGCCTTGCGCTCCACCCCTACACTGTCCCAGCTGCTGGTTCGGTCCAGGTAGAGGGTGGCGATGAGCGGCAGAGTAATGCTGGCCAGGTTCTGCTCCACGCAGCCGCCAGGCATCTGGATCAGAGAGGCCAAAGAGTCCTCACTGATGGAGTTATCAATGCTGTCTGCCAACACATTACCTGGAGTGGAGAGGAAGAATCAGGAATCAATCCATTCTCTTAGATTTATTTTTAATCCTTATAACCGCTCTGTCAGTGACTGACCTCTGACATTGATGAATGTCTCTGGCACTGAGTTCGGCACAACTGACTCTAGTTCGATCTGGCCCACACGAACCGTCTGCACTCCTGCAGAGGATGAAAACACAGCCATTAAGTCCAGAAAAGTAGTAACAGTGTTTTTACTGATGTGACCACCAAACTGCTGTCTAATTTTTTAGAGCCTGCTGTGTCTGTAATCACACTGAACTGTGCACCAATATGGAAAAGCTGTGATTAAAATGCAATTGTCTCATAACTGGAACATTCAAAAATATGCATTACCTTTGTTTCAGCATTACAGATGTCTATCTTGTCGTAAAAGCATTTATTGTTTTTTGTGGCAGCAACACACAGAAAGAACATTACAGCTTGTAAAAAAACTCACAAGGGCAAACTGGATCAAAAATAACCTAGACATTATTTTCACTGAATTTCAAACTCACACCAGGTAAGGTATGGTTAGCAGCTACTGAATAATAATATATGGGCTACAAAGGTACTCCATACCTTTACCTTACTAGACCATATCAAGTGGGGTGAATCTCTTATCAGTCTGCAGAATTGCATTGAGTGGGTTTTTCCAGTTAGCAAGTGGCTCCACATGATCAGGTTAATAGAGACTAATGAAAGAGAGTTAATAGAGAGCTAATGAAACTACCTGGATAAGATGTCCCAAGTAGCCTATGGTAAAGTGGCCTTGTCTTTCTATAAGGTAGAACCTACATTTTTACACAGCACAAACATAATTATGCAGCACATTAGCTAATCAGAATAAAGGGAGTGCTGAAGGCCCACCAGCCAATCAACACAGTACAGTGAGTGGTAAATCTGTTTTGTCAGTAAGAAGTAAATCAAAAAGTCTAGTTTAGTTTGTGTTTTGTTGCCCAAAATTAAAAAACAACCTGTTTCTGCCTGTGTCAACTACATACATATCTCCATAAAAAAAAAAAAAAAAAAAAAAAACCACAACACAGCATCCACAACATGATAAAGACGTGTCAAAGTTGTTCATTTCTTGTACTTTTGCTTACGTTACTAGACTCTGGAATGCTTTTGGGCCAATCAACACTTTGCACAAACCCAAAACCCTTCCCAATTTAAGTCTGACATTTGTAGTTCACATCAGAATAGGTCCTGGAGGACTGTGAGAACATTTTAACTGCCTAATCCTTGTTTAAATGTGTGAAAGTAAAATGTAAAAAGTAAAAATGTGATCACAAAAAAACAACAACTCCACCATGCATACTGCTGAATCAGCTCATTCTGGGCAGACGAAAGGACGTAAACATGAAATCCCATATTGGTGACACAATGTGACCTAATTTACCAAGAGATAATAGGAAATCAAGCATTACTGCTACCTTACCTCCTTCAGCAGCTGGGTTCAACACTGCACTCCATACTTCAGTCTTCTGAACTCCATCCACCTGTTTGGGTTGACAAAAAACTTATTGTAAAAGCAGATATTTATTCAAGTAATTCTGTGTTATCTTTTAATTACCTTCTTATACATATTCTATTTTCAACATTTTATGTATTTCTGGCATAATGTCTAAAAAGAAAATGTTGACATAGAAGTACCATAAAAATAAAATTATTGTGACATTCGATTACAGAAACACATTTTTAGAACCCAGAATATCAGGTTTTCTGTTTTAGCTGCTGACTTTGTTTCAGTAAAACAAAGACACTTCATCTTTACTGGCTCCCATTAACATCCTACCCTGATTATCCTGCCATGACGTCTTCATCATCAAGACTGACTCACCACCACCCGTAAATGTTTCTGGATGCGGTCTCCTCCCATCATGTCTCTGCCGACCACCATCACCTCCAGAGGAAGTTTCCCCACCACCAGTGGTACGATGGTGTAAGGCACCACAACAGAAGAGCCGGCCGACAGCGTCACTTCCTGTGTGTGTCTGTCTTTAAAGGCTATGCTGCACATGCCCTCCGTCTTCATCAACACCACCCTCACCTGAACAGGAACCAGTCACAGCATAATACCAAATGCATTTAATTTCATTTTATTGTATTTCAATGAAAAGAGAATAGACGCTGCATTTTATCTTTAGCTATGCTAGCAGCATGGCTCTGAGAATGGCATCGTTGGTCGTTCTGTCTTTTATCATTTTGGTCAAGTCTAAAATATCTCCACAACTTTTACATGGAAAAAAAACCTTGTGAAGACATTCATGGTGCCCAGAGGATAAATCCTACTGACAGGTCATCCCCTGTTTTTTCCTTTAGCGCCACCATAATGTTGACATTTGTGTTTCTACAACTTTTGGATTGCCATATTTTTGCCAAATTTTGGTACACACACTCACGTTCCCCTTGGAATGAATTGTAATCACTTTGGTGATCCCTTAACTTTTCATCTAGCATCATTCTATCATTCTGTTTAGTGCTATTTAGCAACTGTTAGCATGCAATCATGGTAAACTAAGATGGTGATCATTATACTTGCATTATACTGCTAAACTAGCATGTTAGTAATATCATGAGCATGTTAGCATGCTGAGAACAGACTCAGAGGTGCTAGTATGGCTGCAGACCCCTGTCTTGTTTTAACTTCTGCAGAGAAAGATTTTTGTTTTGTTTTATCTATCAGGCAACTCCGATTGTAGTAAATGCATTTTATATTTACTCAATTCCCCAACTGAAAAGAAAGGAAGTGTCAGTACTTGATTGATTTTCTTACATGCAGTTCGTCGTAGCCGTAGTTGTGGATGACGGCTTTAATCTCGACCTGTTCATTCTTCGCCACTGAATATGGCAGCTTCAGGTCAACAAAGAAACGCTTCCATGCTCTGACATTGTACGGCTCGGCAACACAGAAACCTACAGACATTCAGAAGTACATTGCAGTGATGGGATGTATAAATGTGTATGAGCATTTGTAGTAGGTCCATTATCCTTAGCGTTTAGAGATTTGAGTTTTCAAACTTTTTTGCAAAGTGAGTGCTTTTTCAGGAAATTGTATAATTTAGGTTTATTGTGCTTTCACACTTCTAAGTGGTCACATTATGCTCATTTTCAGCTCCTCTTTTCACATGTATATATCTGCAACTTTGTTCTTCTATTCCATATTTATATATTTCTACATTTATTTATGTTGACTGTATGTTTGTCTACGTGTAGCACCTTATCACGCAACAAATTCCTCGTATGTGTAAAACACTACTTGGCAATAAAGCTCCTTCTGATTCTTCTTATTCTTCTGATTCTGATTCACCCTGTGTGTTGATCACTCTGTTTTAGCTACGGAGTGATGCATCTCACTTCTGAAAGATCTTTGTTGGGAGTTGCACATGCGCAGAACCTAATTAAGGACTACTAGCGCATCAGAAGCAGAGTAGGACGGGTCCTGACAAGCATGTAAACACTCCTTCGGTTCAGCTGTATATGTTCCTGAACCAGCTTAGCAACCAACACTGGAGCAAGAGTTTCAGAGTGGTGAGTTATTGCTCTGCAACACATTGATCTTTCATACGTAACGTTTTAACTGTGTACTGTCACTACATCACAGTTACAAGTTTATGTTCATTGATTGTTTAACGTTCGTTAGGGAGAGTGGGGATGAGGGGTGGCAGCAGGTGGACATCTTGTCACTGGGCGCTGCAGCTCAGTGTGTTTTTACATCAGTGTTTTTGAGGGCGTACCTGATTAGTCGCTGACCTTGTGACGCGCGTTACATTGGGTCGCAACATAGTAACAGAAAAAAAGGTTGGACTAAAATCATGCTGTTTTCAGACAGTTGAGCAGTGTTTCTGTGGGAGATGGGAGACTCCCCGTGAGGTGGAGTTTTTCAATTTGCAAACCTATTACATGCACAAAGAAAAAAGCCACAAAGCATAATATGACCTCTTAAGTAACACAATTATGAAGCCAGTTAAAGTTTATTAATACTTATCGACGACCTCCCCCTCCGCCTGAGCCTACCTGTATGGGGTGATGCACTAATGGCCAGGACTCCCCATTCAGTGATGCTGTCAGGTAAGGGATTAGCCACGTTCATAGACGCCAACCTGTTGATCAGATTCATGTCTGTATTATTACCAGCAAGGAGGTCCTGGATCAAAAGCACAGCTTCTTTTTGATAGATGAAACAAAAATGGTATATAGTAGCTGTATAAATGTTCAATTCCTGTAATAAAGCAAGATTTGAAATGTACAGTGGGTACGGAAAGTATTCAGACCCTTTAAATTTTTCACTCTTTGTTTCATTGCAGCCATTTTCCAAAAATCAAAAAAGTTCATTTTATTTCTCAGTAATGACTCAGCACCCATCTTGACAGAAAAAAACAGAAATGTAGAAATTTTTCCAAATTATTTAAAAAAGAAAAACTGAAATATCACATGGTCATAAGTATTCAGACCCTTTGCCGTGACACTCATATTTAACTCAGGTGCTGTCTATTTCTTCTGATCATCCTTGAGATGGTTCTACACCTTCATTTGAGTCCAGCTGTGTTGATTATACTGATTGGACTTGATTAGGAAAGCCACACACCTTTCTATATAAGACCTTACAGCTCACAGTGCATGTCAGAGCAAATGAGAATCATGAGGTCAAAGGAACTGCCTGAAGAGCTCAGAGACAGAATTGTGGCAAGGCACAGATCTGGCCAAGGTACAAAAAAATTTCTGCTGCCCTTAAGGTTCCTAAGAGCACAGTGGCCTCCATAATCCTCAAATGGAAGACGTTTGAGACGACCAGAACCTTCCTAGAGCTGGCCGTCCGGCCAAACGAGCTATCGGGGGAGAAGAGCCTTGGTAGAGAGGTAAAGAAGAACCCAAAGGTCACTGTGGCTGAGCTCCAGAGATGCAGTCGGGAGATGGGAGAAAGTTGTAGTAAGTCAACCATCGCAGCAATCCACCAGTCGGGGCTTTATGGCAGAGTGGCCCGACGGAAGCCTCTCCTCAGTGCAAGACACATGAAAGCCCGCATGGAGTTTGCTAAAAACAAACCTGAAGGACTCCAAGATGGTGATAAATAAGAT
>NW_024041767.1:0-1334 GCF_014851395.1 Micropterus salmoides | reverse complement strand
CAGGGAGACGGGGTGGGGTGATGGAAGGTTAGGGGTGGATCGAGCTCAGTTGTCAATCTCTTCCTCCTAGCTGGCTGCTCATGCCTGCCAATTATCAGGATGGCTGGCCTTCATCATGCAAGCTATCTCTACATGATGTGGTTATTAATGTGCTTGGTTATTGCGCCATTCTGCCTCTCTACACCCTGACTTCATTATTCCAACAGAGGAGATGAATCCTGCATAGGTCTGGAAATCCAATGTAAGAGAATGGTAAATAAATTTCCATGTTGGAGACAATTTTGTTCCAGACAGTTTAGAGTATGAAAGAAAAATATGCAGCTGATGCGCTAACAAACAAATGGCAATATGAAATATATTTAAAAAGTGGAAGAGCCCTTTATGGCAAAGACGATCAGCTCAGCCATCCAGGATGTGGAGACAGGCCTTCACTCAAAGCCTCACTTCCCCCAGAGAGCTTTCCTGGATGTTCACGCTTGTCCAGAAACAGCTGGGGCCTGGGTGAAGCATCAAGGGTGGTTAATTAGCCAGAGGTTAGTCATGTTCCAGCCATGTTCTCGTTCAAAAAGGATGAATGGACAACACCAATGGGTAATGATTCTGTCTGTAGCTCCTTGTTCTACAATGCTAACTCCCAAGAGGCCATTCTACACTGTCACTATGAATCTGATGAAGAAAGGGCACCCTAAGTTATTGAGAGTATTATTGTATACCAAGTATTGTTAAAGCACATAGAACACAAATTAATAAACACATTATGAATGAAATCATGGGTGTACTCTCATGTTGAATTGAATGGACAGATGGATGGATTATCATTTCTCAAGTTGCTGTAGTTTCAGATCTTCCATACTCCAGGGAGATTCCTGTGACAGGCCTGAGGTGTGTGTATCATTTTGTGAATACTAAATGGCACAAGTAGACACACGGGCACATGCATTCATGTTTGCACGGCATCTGTCTTATCTGTGAAATATAATACTGACGTTAGACTGGCAATTGTTGGAGGATGAAATCTATCCCCGGCTGCTTTTCTGACCTGATGAGAGGAATGTAATGGGAAGCTGTGACAATGCTAGTACCTGTCATTTTCCAGGCAGTATACTGTACTCTGTTCATCTAGAATGCTGCGTTAAATGGCCTGAAGTTATGGTTGTATCTCTTTTATGCCATGGCCATATGGGGCATCTTGGCTTCACTAGCATAGCACAACACCATCTGGATAAAGATACATAGGGGAATGTACATTATATGTTATGTACCTTTTTTAACAGAGGGGCTGTTAATATTATATTTATATAGGTTAGCAAACAATTGGCTATTTATACATACAG
>NW_024041766.1:0-25000 GCF_014851395.1 Micropterus salmoides | reverse complement strand
TAATATATACAAATTGAAATACAGAGTCTGTTTAGTATGTATGTTGTATATTTGTTATAGACATAGTTTGAGTATCTGTGTTGACTGAATGATCACCATGCTCAGAAGATGTATATTTGTGAAATACCCATGTGAAGACCTCAGATGTCATTTCATTTAACTTCTTTGTATTTTAAGTTATGTACACAACCACCGGTGGTTATTAGGCAGACACATTTTCTTCAGTTCTCAATGCAAAAATAGTTTTAAAGAAGGAACTAAAGATGTAGCCATCGTAGAAACGATTCTTTCCTGAAAGCATCGACAGTTCACTTTTGCTGAATCCCAAAGTAAATGTTTGAAAACTTGGAGTTAAGTTTTCAGACTGTCCCTCATGTTAAAAAACATTTGGAGCCGTGGGGTTTTGTGTTACAATAACATGCCATATGTTACACGAAGAGAAACTTCTGTAACGGACACCACTGTACTGTATGTAGGCTGTGTGTGGAAGGGTGAGAGTGAGTGAGCCAATGACTGGATGGACAAGAGGGTGCTGATATGAGAGAGAAATAATGAGAGAGAAAGGAGTGGAGGTAGTTGGTTTAAGATCAAAGGAGAAATGTTCGCTATACCCAGTGATCTGCTAGAATTTCTTCAATTATATCCCTTTTATACAGCCCTGATCATGCCAGTGAGGGTAGATGAAAGCAAAAAATATTGCTATCATAGGATTTAAATAGAATTTTTTTTCTTGGAAAGGGTCTCATGAGGGTGCATTTGGGAGGAAGGTTAATTGGTTAGCAAAGTGGTTTGATATATGTGTTATACCTACATTGGGATATACATTAGCATGATTGGATGAAATTGGTTGATCTGCCTTGGTCTGCTTCATGGACTGAATATTTTTTATGAGAAGTTTCTTAAAGGGCATACAGGTGTGTTTGTAGAAGAGCCACTCTCAATCTTTCTCAAGCTCTTTCTCTCACACCTGGGTTTTCCCATTTCTATTATTTTTAAGACACTGTTTCAATTCCTACGTACCTGCCTTTTTCATGTGCAATATGAAGTGTCTGCCTCTGTGACGTTGCATAGATTCCTATGTAAATACGTATGCCTCTTGTTAAATTATTTCTTAAGTTCTGGGTTCCCAAAGGCATTTAAGTGTTGGATCGCGATATTTCCATTGGGAAAAAAATGTAATCCTAAAATGCTTTTGAGAGTCCAGACCTATAGGACAGTTTTCTATACTAAGTGTGTATCTGTCCCTTTATGTTCGTTTTAGAGAGTCAGGACTAAATGTGCCAAGCAAACACTGTCTACTTCCTGGCCAAGCTGCAAAGAGAAAAACAGGCATACCTTCAATTATTCTTTTGTTCTCTAATTTTGGAGTGAAGTCACTGGCTGTGTTCACATAAAACCTTTCTGATGCATCATGACCAGGTCTGAAATTGCGGCTCATCCAGGAAGTATGAACCCAATCTATTTCCCGTCATCACAGAACAGCAGGACTGTGATGTAATGTCATTGTAATGATCACCTGTGACATAATTGTTAAAAGTGGCAAAAATATAATTACTGTAAATATCAAAGTTTTAAAAGAAGATGTTATTTGATTGTCTGTCATTATTACAATGGGAAGTATTTAAATTCTGTAATGTATTTAAAGTGGTTGCATCCTGTTTTTCATGTCAACCCCATGGTTAGACGTTTAGGCAGAATGGATGAAAGACAACTATATGTGTATTTAGGATATACATATGATATTCTACCACTAATAAGGACCCAAACTAATCTGAAATGTATACATGATGTTAATACTGAGGACTAAATCCAGCCATCTGTTAATTTTTTGTTTTGTTGAGTTCTGAGTGCTGGTGGTCGTGTTCTTCTTCAGATGTAGTGAACGAGGACATTTTCGACAAGAAGACAAATGGATGAAATATGGATTTTTTTTGTCTTTCTTGGAATAAATCTGGTGAAAGGCTTCTTGGTTGCTGTCTCTAAACGTGCACAACACACAATATACTGTAGCTTCACTAGACTGCCATAAGACTTCACCATGAAAATGTGGTTGCCTGGAAAAAGATGAGGTGACATTAGGGCTCTGTGACACTAATTTAGTCATCACAGTGGCATCTCTGTTGATCCTGTTAGTCTATACCACATACTGATACTGTATAAGCATTGCCAGATTAACACACTGGGGCAAAAATCCCCCCCACTCCATTCAGCAATGAGCAAAATCTCCTCTCTCTACATTCTGCACATAGCTGAAGGAAGATTATATATAACTTGTTTGTACAATCTGAAGCTTTTATGAGGATGAAGCTCCAATTAGGACATGCCCGAAATGATATTTTGTCCAGAGCTCCTGAAACCAACCAAGTGATGTCAAATGAAATCAAATACAAATGTGTTTGGGAATATGCATCTCTTAATAATTTGATATGGAGCCCTTCATAGGCTCTTCAACTGATACAATGCCTAAAATGATGCCTATTACCAGACACATCTGGATTTAATCAAATTACCCCAATTGAAACATGACCTACCTTGGTGGAATCTTTTCAGTTGAAAACATTCAATTTGGTATCCTAATTGAAATCTGATTGAAGGTATTCCAGTTTGTAAGAGAACATATAAATGTGGGAGTAATACTGGATTTATGAATGTGGGAAGAGGGACATGCAAGTATAGATAAGAGTTTGCATGCAGAGTTATGCAAGAGCATATTGCACCAATAAAAACACCAAATGATGCAGTGGCAGCAGAACTTGGGCAAGCCCATCTTGTATTAAAATACAAATGGCTACATTGCTAACATGTACATCTTAGATATTTACCAGACATACAGTACAGTACCACCACACAGTCTTGATCTGCAAAGAGGTGCAGCCAGAGAGCAGTCCATCGAGCTGGTCCAAAGACTCATAGCCCAAACCAACCCAGTCAAAACTAACCAAATAAAACTTGAATAAAAGGAAAACTTGCGTGGTATACTTTACACCAGCAAAGGATCTGGCCACAGTAGAAGAATTTAAATCATAAAATAAGGTTGACTCTAAATATGCACATAACATAACGTTGACAGCAGTAATTCTGCATGAGTATTTACTTTAATTACATTTTCTTGACATTATTTCTATACTTCACTTCCGTAAATGTTTGAATGCAGGACTTGGTGTATTTTTCAGTAGTGGAGGAACCATTACAAGTAAAAGTCCTGCATTCGAAATTTTACAGAAGTATTTGCAAAAAGATGTCAAAAGTAAAAGTACTTATACTGCAGAATGATCGCTGACAGTATAAGGCTAGATTACTATATTATTAGATTATTATTATTAGTTATGCATTAACATGTAAGCAGTAGTTTAATATTGTAGTTGATGGTAGTGGAGTAAAAAGTCAAATATTTGCCTCTGAGATGTAGAAGTATAGTAAGTTGCATAATATGGAAACAGGCTACTCAAATTTGTATTTAAGTACAATCACAATACTTGAGTAAATTAACTTAGTTACATTACACAACTGAGTATAATTAGGCCTAACAAAAAATGGAACTACTCAAGTTAACTACACGCATATCAAAATTACTTTACATCACTTGTGTTTTTACAGTGTGAGGTTATTACTTTTACTAGTACAGTAAGAAAATAATCTGTATTTCTTCCACCACTTGAAAAAGCTGAGTTACAGTACAGCACAAACAACTATTGAATATATGCCTTAATATGAAGTCTCCCTGCTGAACTGTCAGTAATATATGTGGGATAATTTACATTATTGTAATGTGCAGGTGCGCGTTAAATTGAGAAAATGCCAAATTATTAATTTCTCGCGTGACTTGGAGTGCGTGAGCTCTGCGCAATGAGAACTGCAGGTAGTCCGCCATTGCTGTATGAAGAACTATCGGATTTGGCGTTTGGCTGTCAACAATAAACTTGCGGTGCCGGGACGCGGAGCTACGAGGTCGAGTGAAAGCTCGTCGGCTGCTCCATAAACCAGTAGTCACCCCCGTCCCTCCCTGGAAAATACTTTCATGTGAATACAGAGCCCACGGACGAGACAACCATGTCCAATCTCAGCAAAGGCGGCACCAAGAAGGACACCAAAATGAGGATACGGGCCTTTCCTGTAAGTGCACACCGCAGTAGGGGCTCTGCCTGCCTGGCAGGCGATGACTCGATCACCGTGGTCTGGGCTGCTGGCTACATGTTAGCAGGCTAACCAGCTGAGCGACAGATAAGACTCGCCTATCAGTAAACAAACTGCAGCCGTTAAATATCCATTCGCCCCCGGTGTTGGTCGGTTGGTTAGGTGTCTACTTTGTTAAGTTATATTACCAACTCAGTGGGAAGAACCACTTTCATCCTCAAAGTCCAACTAGCTCACAACTCTCCAAACGTTACCTAGCAGATTGGATCAGTCGACATAGCCGACGCTAACGTTAGCCCAGGCTCTTGACACTTGTTGTTTTGGCTTTCTTTCTCAAATGCACCAACGTTACGTCTCTGTGTCTGAGCTCTACCTGGGACTTTCTCTTCTGCTGTGAAATGCCAGCTAGATTACCAACTTGCAAGAACAAGCGGCTAACGTTACGTTACTTCAGCTGCGGTGGATGCTAGCAAACCTAATGTTAGTTTTGGGTTTGCATGTTGCACATTAATGGTACATCAGAGTGTTGTTTCTGTCGTTATCTCGGTGTTAATGTTGTGATATAGGTTTCCTCTCTTCGTCTACCTGGCACTCCCTTTGTCTGCAAGTCATTGAAAGACCTAATTTATGAACTGACCTCATTCTGCATAAAATTACATTTCAGCCTGTCTGACTGGCTGAGTGAGACTGCTAATCACAATGTGGTTACTCCTCCATGAGTAATTGAGTGACCACACAGCCACCTGTACTTATGTGAGCCTGTTGAATGTGGCCCAGTCCTGACAGAGACTTGCTGTTAGAGCAGCATCTTGAAATGCATGTGTTTGGGCTTGTCTGCTGAGAAAGGAGCACACGCTGTTCCTCCTCACTAGCTGTAGCCTGTGTGTGCGCATGACGTTTTCTTCTTTGGTCAATATGTCTTTGACACTTGGGAGGTCCAGGAGAAGTCTGAGGAGAATTGATTAAGTTTTTGAGATTTGTAATTATGATGAACCCTAGCATAGTGCCATGTAGAACCACAGTAGTGGCTGGTAAATTAAAATCCTGCTCATTCATCAACACAATCTTGACGGATCAAACACATTTGCCAAATACACACACAGTAGGTTTTTAGTTTGCAAAAGAGCAGCAAATAACAGGTTTTATCAGTGTTGAACCGTAGCCTCATGCCACATTTAGAAATGAATGGGGATTAACAGACACAGCAATACAGAATGTGCACATAGATAATTGTTCCTTACCTATACCTAATACTAATAGGTATAATTTACTAGTCTATATAATGACAGGCCCCACTCAAAGTCTTGAAAATAAATTTACATCTTCCTCATAGCTCTTAGTTAGAGCAACTGAGGGGGTTGTGCCAACAAGTCCTCTGTCTTGTCTTTCTTAAGGACATGGAAGAAATTGAACATCTGACCATTATGGGAAAGACAGACTGCCTAAGCAGCCACTATAATTTATTGGGTTCACTGGGGTTTTAGGAAGATGTCAGTGGTATAGAGAGAGAGAAAGCGAGTAAACAGGAAAGCGTGATTCAACTTAATCAAGATGGACCAACCTTACCACACAAGTCAACATACCAGACATCAAAATGTCTCAGTATTTCTAAAGGATTTTAAAATGTCTCTTGGCCCACAACATACTGTTGAAATGAAAACACCTCAGTGCTCAGTATTGGGTATTAGCTTAATTGTTACCTTTTTGTTCTTAAATCACAATGGAGATGTTCTACTTCAGAAAAGCATAGTCATTTGTGACATTGAGGTTCAATCTGCTTCGCTATGTAAGTCTGTGTCAAAGACAGCTAATGGCAAGGTAACAGCGCTGCTCTGAGCTGTTAACGTAGCTGTCATGTCAGGACCTTTTTAACGTTAGGCAGTAGTGTTTTTTTTTTTTTGCCCTGCTACAGTGTTCCAGGTAGGCCTGAAATGCTATAATGAGCAGACCCTAAAGCCAGCTATGGTTCAAAAACCAACTCTAACCATCTTTACGTTAATGCAAATGTTTGGTGGCGTATACACAGCAGGGAAAGGAGGATCAACTTAGATCATGGTAAAATGTCCTCCTCCTAGCACATGTTAAATTATAATAAGTTCACAGATGTGGGAGCGTGACAGAGGGCAGAGGAGTGTTTTGGGGTTTGGAAATGCTGTCATCTCCTTAGGTATAATACAATGCCCTGTGAGTAGCTCTTTCATTAACAATATAAATAATTGTAATGTAAGTCTCTGAATTGATGGTTATGAAATATTATAGACCTCTATCAGCTGATCAGTTAAACTATTTATTCTGCACCCCATTCCCTGGCCCACATTTCCAACGCAGAAAGAATCGGAGCTACACAGAGGTGGGAGGTCATCTGCATCGGAAGGCTTTATTCAGTAGCAGGTGTACAAATAATCATAGGTGATGGTCATTTAATTGATCACTGGCTACCTTTTTCAGATGACGATGGATGAGAAGTATGTCAACAATATCTGGGACCTTCTGAAAAATGCCATCCAGGAGATTCAGAGGAAGAACAACAGCGGCCTGAGCTTTGAGGAACTGTACAGGAACGCCTACACAATGGTGCTCCACAAACATGGAGAGAAGCTGTACACGGGCCTGCGGGAGGTCGTCACTGAACACCTTATAAACAAAGTAAGACTGACACAGATTGCAGGCATTTGCAAAACATTAGCTGTGATTATCTTCTGGGAGGGCCAGTTGGGATTACACAGATTTTGACATTCATATCCAGGTAATTACTCCTGTAGTAAACACATTAGTAATTCCTTAAACTCCTTTAAAATCCCTCAGTATTTTGAAATTGCATGCAGTGCCTTCACATAAAATAAGGCTAATTTCCATGAAAATATCCCTGAACCTTCAGCAAGCAAATGTGCTTTGTTCCTCTGTCAAAGGAAATTATAACACACAGCTGGTTAATTTGCCACTTACAGTCAAGTGATGACACATTGCTCACGGAATGAAAAATGACAACATGCCTTATGTACCTATTTCTTGTTGTGTTTTAAAGTAAATTTGACTGATATTTCACTCAAGAGTGTAACAGATAATTATCGGTGTATAGTTGTCTGTGAGAGAAGATTTAGAGATGCTGAAAATATAGTTGATCTACGGTAACCTGACCTGGGGATTGTTATTACAGTAATAAGTAAAATAACGTTGTAATCAGAGCTTTAGATTGATTTGTGAAATTAAGCTGGACAGCCTGTTTTCAGTAGCCTACTTGTTGCTATAAGTTCCATGTTAAGATTCATATTACTGCTTGGCCTGTGTGTCATCCTTAAAAAACAAAGGTAATACTAGACGACTTGAGCTGTTTCCATTGGTGAGCAGCTTTGTGAGCGTAAGTGAGTATTAAAGTTAGTATTAAGTTAGAAAGCTGGGGGATACAATTTCAGATGTTGTTACTCTAGGCTTAAGTAAGGAGTGATTTGTAAACAACCCTTTAAGGATTACTCACACCTCCTTTTTACAGATTCAAAATGGCCCTTTGTTTTGGGGTGTCAGCTTTTCAAGGCTGTTCATTTGTCTGCTAGCCTTTCATAAAACAGATTTTTCCTTGAGTGTTACTGAAGTGCAACAGTGTGTTTTTCGAATGGCGCCTTGGCAGAGCACAGTTGTTATATTTACCTGGAGAAATCCATTGTAATTGAAATGGTAAACATGCCAAATGTTAGCTAATTGGATTTTTATTAGCAGGTCGTGTAAAAACAATAGCACGAGGGACAACAATATAATGTTGATCCTGTAATTATGAGATTAATTCATTTTCAAATCCCTGCTTAGTGAAGCCATAAGTGAATGTTTTTTCCTAAGCTGTCACTTGTTCTGTTGCATATAGTTGTTAACAAATTAAGTTTGGCCTTAATATCTGCATTGAATGCTTCTGTGCAGCATACATTGTGCAGATAACCAGTGAGAAATATTTTAGCAGCCTGCTGTTGAATACCAGCCAGATGGGTTTGCAGTTTAATTAAATGCACATTCTCAATTTGGCAGGCTTTAGTAAGTTAGCAGTCAGGTAGTGTCAGTGAGCAACAGTTCAAAGAAGACCGATGTGACACCTGATTGTGTTTTTATTATCTAACAATGATCCAAATGTCACTCATGTAATGGAAAGACGGTAATGATTTCCATGCAGCCAAAAAATCTGCAAACCTATCTCAAACACTTCAGCCAGACTGAAGCATTGAAAGCAACTCAAAGCTGAGGATTTTCTGTTGATGTACTGGAAGCTTATTTCTCTGTTATTCTATTCTCAGTTGGGTTTAATAGATTATTTTAGGGCTTACAATTGCTACCGTGAGAAATACCTACAGAAGGATTTGGAGATGTGAAATTACTTATAGGAACACTGAGCCAGCTTGGTTTTCTGCTGAGTAATGAACAGGCAGCCTGGACAGGAGTCTTAAGTTTGATTTTACTTCTTTTAATGTTCCCCCCTGTGACTCCAAAAACATGGCAACGGCGGTATATACACATCTTCTGGCGCCACAATATTTAATTTCTGGAAACCAATGGATAAAATCTTATTTACTGTGACTTATTTACTGTCCATCATCCTTCTAAATATTAGGGATGCACCGATAATGATATCAGATATCGGCCCACTACTGACTCACATAGCTGGATCAGGTATTGGTGACAAGGGTGCCAATCTAATCAGTTCACTTACACTTGTACTACACAGTGCATTGGCAGTACACCTGTAGACCTGAACATTTTGCTAGGAGAGCTATGACAGCATTTTGTTTGACAAAGTTAGAAAGCAATGTCAAGTCAAGCCTGATGTTGCTTTACACATGATTTCTAGTCTCTTCCTCACAATGAGGAATACAGCTTATTTAAACTGGTATTGGATTGGTACTCCACTTCGGCCGATACACAAAGCCCAGCTATTGGTATCAATATCAGGACTGAAAGAGTCGGTGCATCCCTACTAAATATATTTTTATAATTAATATGACATTCATTAAAATAGTTTTAAATACTTCAGTTGCTGCTTCATCTTATTAGTGATGAGCAACAATAGTAATCTTATAATTACTTTTATAAGTAAGCCACGAGCAATGAGCAGTGTGTCTTTGATTTAAAGGCACAGTCAGATATATGGGTTTGCTTCCGTCTTGCTCGTTAACATTTGATCTGGCTGTGTAAAAGAAGAATTCAAGGGTTGATCTGGTGTGTTAGAAGGAGCGGAGGTGATAATTCATTATCTCTGTCCAGAAGGAGAAAAAATGGGAGGTCGGTGTGCCCTTAAGAAACTTACTCTACAGAGACGTTTACAGTGCTGAGTCACACTGCAGTGGGACTATTATCAAGCTGTTATGCCTGACTAGTAGAGAAAAAGTATCAAAGAAACTGCAGAGAAGGATCACATAAAAGTCTTCATGAACACATCTCAAATGTAGAGTCAGCTTGATGCAGGAGTATTTTTTCTCCTATTTTCTGGTTGTTTGGTCAGGCGCTGCAGAACTTAATATGTAATGTAATATGCCCTCCTCATGCATGTGTTTTTGTCTCTCTCAAAGGTACGAGAAGATGTCCTCAACTCCCTAAACAATAACTTCCTCCAAACCCTAAATCAGGCCTGGAATGACCATCAAACAGCGATGGTGATGATCAGAGACATCCTGATGTATATGGTGAGTAGCTGATCTTTACTGAGATTCTCAACACATGAATGTTGAGCGTGAGTTGCATGAATATGATTCATGTGGTAACATAAACAAACAAAGGTGCTCTGATGCTAGCAAGGCTCTTTAACTAACTTGAATATTTTTTATTTCAGTCACCTGTGTTGTTGAAATCCACTTATGGGGTTGTGGGGGCATTCTTTTCTTATATTATATTAGGGCTGAAACGATTCATCGATTGAAACAATTCATCGATTAGATTGATAAAATCTATTAATAATATGCTTCGACTCGAATTCTTTGCGTCGATGCTTCGTATAATCCATATAATTATACAGCACAGTGTGTGCCGGTTCTGGTTTTAATATACACAACAACTTTTAATTATTTGGTTTGGGCGCCAGCCAGGGTAACCTGACAAATCCTTGCATTGCAGATTTCCACCCACAAGGGGTACCTGTAGTAGGACAGTATACCTTCAAAAGTAAATTTGACACGTTTCAATGAAACTGAAAACTCACACACAGAAATCACTTTTGAAGTAAATCAAGAAAATATATTAACAACACTTCAACAAAACAGGGTGTGGTTTCAACAAATAACTCAACCAGTCATAAACAATCAGAAATAACAAAAATACTCTGTCCCTTTGGATAATGGTGCTAATAAGTTCAACTCTCTGCACAGTAAAGGAGGGAAAGAAAAAACGCCCAGCAGGAGCAGGACCAAACGTTCATGACAGTAATGCAGTTCAATCAAAAAAAAAACAATCGTCCTTTAAACCCCTGCAATGTTAGGGTCATACCAAATTGTACCTGCGGGGGGGGACAACTCAGCGTCAGTCAGCGTCAGTCAGTCAACTCGCCTGTCAGTCAAGGCAGCTCCGGACCAGAAACGGGTCCACGTTACGTTTCCTCCGTGTGATCTCCGCATCTTTGCACGGCTTACACCAACGCCTACCCCGACTTTACGCCTGATTTAACTAGGGAAGATTTGCGGAGCCATACTTCCGGTAAGACGCCGTTTTTCCTTAGGCCAACGTCATTTACCTGCAACCTGGCCGCCGCCGTTGCGTTCATGGTCCGAGTTAAACGTCATTTTCCCTCAACAGGCAAATGACGGGAGGTCAGTGTTTCGCAGGGACATTTGTTACTGTCGCACATCGCGATTATGCTGTGAACACGACGTGATTATAATGGAGCTGTTTGCAAAGTGGGGGAAGAGAGAGAAAAAAGCGAGGGACAAAGAACAAAGTGTCCAAAGAATGGGATTATTTCAAGCTAAAGAACACAACAACTCTGTAATGTTACCGTCTGTCCACCGTAAAACGAAATTAAGTCGCCTCAGCAACAGCATGACGGCATCTGATCAGAAAGCCCCGCTGTAGTAACAGCAGCTTTAGCATTTAATTGAAATCATGATTTATTGTTGAGTTGAAGCCAAAGTAAGCTTCAGTCCTCAGCTGAAAATGTGCACACGTGCGTTTGTTGTTCTTTTTGGGCTGTGAGTTGTGACCTCATATATATATATATATATATATATATAAAATAATGTATGTGTATACACATACCATTTGGGGCAAACATCATATATGCATTGTTGTCCAAGACATTACTTATCCTTTTTTTGTGTGTTTGTCCCACAGGACCGGGTGTACGTACAGCAAAACAATGTAGAGAATGTCTACAACCTGGGTCTTATCATCTTTAGGGATCAGGTGGTTCGTTACGGCTGCATCAGAGACCACCTACGACAGACTCTATTAGACATGATCGCACGCGAGAGGAAGGGGGAGGTGGTGGACAGGTAGCAACTCAGGATTGATTGCATGACAGCCTAATCGATTGCCAGTTGATGTTGACAAGCTAATTTTAATGTCAGTTGCACATTAATTGGGAAGAAAATGGAATTCACATCCTTCATGTTGAGTCAAATAAATTTAAGGAAAATGTTAAATCATCATTTGTCATGGGTTGCATGCTTTTGACATAAACATTAAAAGAGCTGTCAAATACGTCTGCTACAATTAAACCGTCTGGGATGTGCAGTGAAACAGCCTCTGACATTTTAAAATATAGATTTTCTGTATGCTGGTTGGCAGGCATTGTAAGTGTGAAATGAGCATCAAGAAATGTTTTGCAGTTTCTTTCTTTTCTTTTGTACTGCTGATTGTGCCCTCGACATTTGGTCTACTTCTTCTTTCCACCAGGGGGGCCATTAGAAATGCCTGCCAAATGTTAATGATCCTCGGCCTTGAAGGGAGATCTGTTTATGAAGAAGACTTTGAGGCACCGTTCTTAGAAATGTCTGCAGAATTCTTCCAGGTTTGTGAGAGAACATCCTTCCCCTGACTGTTCATAATATATCATTTTTTGGATCCCTGTTAGTTGTTACATTGGCTACATCATCTACATCATCAGCTAACAACATACAGTATATGTATTGTAATGCATACTGTACACCAGATAACTGAAATTGTAAAAAGGTTGGAGAAACATTTCTGTCATTTACAGCTTGTGAGTGTTTCTTGTTTTCACTTAGATGGAGAGCCAAAAGTTCCTTGCAGAAAACAGTGCCAGCGTGTACATAAAGAAGGTGGAAGCCAGGATCAATGAGGAGATTGAGCGGGTGATGCACTGCCTGGATAAATCTACAGAGGAGCCGATTGTCAAGGTGGTGGAACGCGAGCTCATCTCCAAACACATGAAGACGATCGTAGAGATGGAGAACTCAGGCTTGGTCCACATGCTCAAAAACGGCAAGACAGACGGTAAGAGCGCAGGAGGCTTGTGCTGCTTATGCGTCATGTCTTTAGCATTTTTAGTCAAAGTTCTTTCTTCACTCCCAAAAAAAGAAGGGAAGTAAGAATCCCCAACACTCCTTAATAAACCACCTGTCACTTACAAGATTTATTTATTTTACTGGCTTAGTAATGCAGTGTTCCCCTTGCTCATGAACACAAACAAACAGAATATCACAAACGATAAGATAGGAGGAATGTAATTTTTATGATTTGATTTAGATGAAACTAGCGTTGTAGCTTCAGTGATGATGGGTGCCTTCAGAAAATTACATTGGTGCACTCAGGGGTATTTTAGTTCACTCTGCTGCAAATAAACCTCTTTTTTTCAGCAGCTCTCAGCTGCTCAGCCCTTTTCAGTCGGTAGAGATGGATTCCTAATATGTGTGCGCTTGTGTGTGTGTTCATGCATATCCATCACAGATTTGGCATGCATGTACAAGCTGTTCAGCAGGGTTCCCAACGGGCTGAAGACCATGTGTGAGTGTATGAGCTCATACCTGCGGGAGCAAGGCAAGGCCCTCGTGTCAGAGGAGGGAGAGGGAAAGAACCCCGTAGATTACATCCAGGTAAGGAGATGGGCTGTCAGGAGAAGTTTAGAGTGTGGTGATGTTATTGCTCAGTCTTGTGAATCTGCTGGAGCGTCTTGTAAAAAGAATGCATTCATTTGCTGCTGCAGGAGGCAGTTTGGATAGTACACATGCTCTATTGAAGCGAACTATATGTGAGGTGAATGAGTGAATGGTCTAACGTTGCTAGTGATCATGGTAATTTCTACTGGCTCAGCACGCTTTAGCACACTATTGTGTGCCGAGCCTTGTCCAAAATGCACTGCAGAGGATAACTGCTCTGGCATCCTGTGTTTGTGGCCGCAAACCACGATGGTCTCTGCCGTCAACCGCACTATGTAGTTGCAGTGTCCTGAATAAGGTGAGGTCATACCTGCGCTGGAGAGAAGGCCCTTTTTTGAAAGTCTTATGTTCATCGTTCAATACGCTTGAAGCTCTGTTTTAAATTGTCTTTGTGGTTTGCAGTTCCACTCCTGTTCTTAGCAGCCCGACTCTTTTCCAATGAGACCGGCTTTCCTCTGACGTAGCTTGTTGGAGCTATAATTGCTGTGTTAAGCTACTGCTAACTTCTGCCATATCATCCCTATTCATCCGTGCTTCCTTCTTCCCGCAGGGTTTGCTCGACCTGAAGTCACGTTTCGACCGTTTCCTCCAGGAGTCCTTCAATAATGACCGACTCTTCAAACAGACTATTGCAGGCGACTTTGAGTACTTCCTTAATCTCAACTCTCGCTCGCCTGAGTATCTCTCACTCTTCATTGATGACAAACTGAAGAAAGGGGTGAAAGGGGTGAGCCCTCTAATGGATCCATACTCTTATTTTAGGACATAATCTGCAGATTTTACCAGCTTGCTTATTCAGGATTTAAAACCACACTGTAACATAAAAGCATTATAATTCTATGTCACACAATGTACCACCCAAAATAATCAATGCCATTATTCTTTACATAGTTTAGAAAGTTGGTAGTAATAATGTGTTTGGAGTGTATAACTTGCTGAGTATCAAATGCATTAGGGAGTCTAGGGGGTTTATCGTATTACTGAACATCCTATTATAACCTGTACCATTTTGCTTTTTGTCCAGTTGACCGAGCAGGAGGTCGAGTCTATACTGGATAAGGCCATGGTACTTTTCCGCTTCATGCAGGAGAAGGATGTGTTTGAGAGGTACTACAAGCAGCACCTGGCCCGAAGGCTGCTCACAAACAAGAGCGTCTCTGATGACTCTGAAAAGAACATGATCTCAAAGCTCAAGGTGAGCAGAAGTGTGATATAACAAAGTTATGTTTTTGGAGAAAAGTAATGAGTCAGCATCTAGTTAAAGAGAAATAGTTATCTATCTCAAATTATTTTATGCAATTCACTATGAAGTTTATGAATCTATTAAGTTAGCTGATATTAAAACAGGCATCTAAGCCTCTGTGGTAAGGTTTAAGCTTTATTCAATGTAAAGGTACATTAGAAAGGAAGTTTAGATGTTGGAAACATAGGGTAAGCAGGCCGTATCTACTTACCACTATTACAAATTGACCCATATTTGTTGACCCCTATATGACTGTTGGTTTACCTTTTTAATAGCTTTTTGATTAGCTAAATTTGATCCTTTTGGTCTCCGTTGCTCAGACGGAGTGCGGCTGTCAGTTCACCTCTAAACTGGAGGGCATGTTCCGGGATATGAGCATCTCCAACACCACCATGGATGAGTTTAGACAACATCTACAGACAACTGGGGTGAGGAGACGCCACACGCCACAACGCCTTCAGGCAACTTAATGAGCCCAACTGCTATCTGTAATCAGTACATGGCTGCTTGAAGGACTGAGCGTTGCTGCGTTGCTCAGTTACATGAAGATAATTATGCACCTAACTATACATATCCTGGGAATACATGCTGCTAATTTCTAGCTTGTTCTGTGCTGTCACATGGCTTCTTGTCACCAGAAGTATCACTGTATCTGATTGTCACTGTCATATTTAGCATGCAGTAAATTAATTAACTTGGGTGTATACAAAACATGAATCCCAGTATTTATTTCTGCATGTTTTTGCTTAGTCCCAAAAAGTCCCTTTTTGAAAGTACTTAAACTGGTTTTCTCTTATTTCTCTAAACTAATATTTCATGAAATTAAGAAATTTTGCAAAACAGTGGTCTGTTTCAGAAAAACAGCACATGGCCCTGGTTTGTGTCAGTGGTCTGCAGTTATTTTTTGTCTAATGAAGTTCTGTGTTTTTTATCCGTTTCTAACCTAATAGCACGGATAAAAATCAGTGTACGATAGCAATGAGCTACACGGTGTAATTACATCAGCGTAGACTGAAACCTGATTGTGCGTTTTTATTTTTCTAACTTCAGGTGTCACTTGGCGGGGTAGATCTCACCGTGAGAGTCTTGACCACAGGATACTGGCCAACACAATCAGCAACACCCAAGTGCAACATCCCCCCTTCACCGCGACATGCATTTGAAGTCTTTAGAAGGTCAGTCCAGTTGTACACTGAAAGCACAGAATTATAAGTTCATTTCTTATATGTGTGAGTGATTTTAGAACAGTACTTTGTTTTTACTCCAAGGATTTCAGAAATTTTTGTGTTGTTTGTGAGTCTAAGCCACATTATGCTTTGTTATAATTGGAAGCTGACCAGAGTAACAACCTTTTTCAGTTTCTTTCCCATTCTTAAAGATATGTCTACTCCTAGAAATAGAATGAACATATACATATGTGCGTTATTATCAAGGTCTTCACCTAAGGCCTGTTACAAAATCTAAATTGGATTAATTGTGGTACATTGACTATTCTTAGATGTTGACCTGGAGTGACTCCTCTGCTTGTAGGTTTTATCTTGGTAAGCACAGCGGCAGACAACTCACACTGCAGCACCATATGGGCTCTGCAGATCTAAACGCCACCTTCTACGGTCCCATCAAAAAGGTTTGTGCCACCTTCAAATGGAATATTTCTAAAATAGTATATGCTACAATGATGCCATAGAAAAGTTTTACAAATAAGCCCTAATGTGTTTATGTGTTGCATTGATTTACAAACGCATTCAAATCTATAGTGCCATGTGAATTTATAATGGAAAATAACAAGCTAATCAAGTTTGCCTGCAATATCAATAGGGCAGTTTTAGTTTTCCAAAGTATTAGTTTTGTTGCCAAAGATTAGATACTACTTTAAATAAAACTTTACTTTTAAATGTACTGTTAAAAATACCTTGCAAGTGTTAGAAAGTACTGAGAATGCAAAAAAGTTATTAACACTGGTAGGCTGTAAATTTTCTCTTCAACAAGGAAATATACTCTTTTGAGGACTTTCTCTTGTAGAAGGGGTTTCTGAATTGCGTTTTTAGATTCTGATTTTTTTTGTCGTCAACATGTCGTCAGGAGGATGGCTCAGAGGTCGGTGTAGGAGGAGCCCAAGTTACTGGCTCCAACACCAGGAAGCACATCCTGCAGGTCTCCACCTTCCAGATGACTATCCTCATGCTTTTCAACAACAGAGAGAAGTCCACCTTTGAGGTACAGAATCTAATGCCTCCACATTTCCCCCCTTATTTAAGAAAAAGAATATTCTGTGCCAGAAAACACAAACAACATCCTGTGAATTGATAGTGGAAAATTTCAACAGCAGAAGGCAAAAGTTTCATAATCCTGCCAATCTATCTGTTACATCTTGCTTACTGTTTTGTCTTGGCCCCGATCTTCTCCACCCCGTAGGAGATCCAGCAGGAGACGGACATCCCAGAGAGGGAGCTGGTACGAGCGCTGCAGTCTCTGGCCTGTGGGAAGCCCACTCAGAGAGTTCTCACCAAGGAGCCCAAGTCCAAGGAGATTGAGAACGGCCATGTGTTTACAGTCAATGACCAGTTTACCTCCAAACTGCACCGTGTCAAGATCCAAACAGGTACACGAGTCTATTTAGTGTTGTCTTATATTTCTTACATATCCTAGATAATGTTTTATTTAGAATTTCCGATCCATTGTCAATATGTATGTTGATCGTGGTTTGCTGCTTTCTGAAGATACAGAACAGTTGAAAACATTGCAGCAATTAACTGTAATGAAGCCTTAAAGACCAGGAAAAGTAATTAGGAAATGTCGTGGCATATTTATATCTCATGTTATTCAGTATTAAATGTGCATACCTTTCATCATAATCAAATAGGTGAAAGCACTTAATTGGGAAATGAACATGTATTCATTTAACTGCTTGTCTTTTACATGTCTATGAAGATTCTCAGTCATCCAGGTCATAGTTATCCAACGAAGGTTAAAATCAAGGGCAACTGGACTTGGTTGAAGATACTGGAAGACGTTTCGTCCCTCATCCAAAGGACTTCTTCAGTTCTGAACTGATGAGGGACGAAACGTGTGTTGTCTTTTACATCTATTTTCTTTTGTTGTGCACCACCTAGTGGCTGCTAAACAGGGGGAGTCAGACCCGGAGAGGAAGGAGACGCGGCAGAAAGTAGACGACGACAGGAAGCATGAGATCGAAGCTGCCATTGTTCGCATCATGAAGTCCAGAAAGAAGATGCAGCACAACGTCCTAGTAGCAGAGGTCAGTCAGCTGAAATAGATGCCAAGATTTTAAAGGAGAACTACAGTCTGTTAGACACTTATGTTGCCAACAGTATAGGACACCCGTCCGAATCATTGAATTCAGGTGTTCCAATCATTTCCATGGGTACAGGTGTATAAAATCAAGCACATAGGCATTCAGACTGCTTCTACAAACATTTGTGAAAGAATGGCTTGCTCTCAGGAGCTCAGTGAATTCAAGCGAGGCACCTGATAGGTTGCCACCTGTGCAATAAGTCTTATTTGTGATTTCCTCACTACTAAATATTCCACGGACAACTGTTAGATGTATTATAACAAAGTGGAAATGATTGGGAACAACAGAAACTCAGCCACAAAGTGGTAGGCCACATAAAATCACAGAGCGGGGTCAGTCCATGCTGAGGAGCACAATGTGCTGAAATCACAAACTTTCTGCAGAATCAATAGTTACAGATCTCTAAACGTCATGTGGCCAGTGTGTAGAGAGCTTCATGGAATGGGTTTCCATGGCCGAGCAGCTGCATCCAAGCCATACATCGCCAAGTGCAATGCAAAGCATCAGATGCAGTGGGGTGAAGCGCGCCGCCACTGGACACTAGAGCAGTTCCAGTCATGGGTTAGGATTAAGGTTAATCTCACAAATGCACTTCTAGAAAAATGGTCTAAAATTTCCATGAACACACTCCTAAACCTTGTAGACAGCATTCCCAGAAGCATTGAAGCTGTTATAGCTGCAAAGGGTGGGTCAACTCCATATTAAACCCTACAGACTAAGAATGGGATGTCATTAACCTTCAGGTGAGCAAGGTGAGCCCTTCTGGTTCTCAGCAAAGAAACAAAGGGCAAGGCTGAAGCTGAAATTGAAACTGAACGCCTCACACACATAATGAAAGACATCTTGCATAATAAACTGTTGACTACGCACTCTTTCTTTCAAAAACAACCTGACCACAGTATTGGACAGGTTAGTGTAGAAAATGAACAGACTATATAAAAGCAGAAGATGTTAAAAACAAGGTGATGATAATGGTGTTCAGAATGAGTGATGATGATTGGATATAAAAGGATTGTGATATACTGATTACTGTGTTTGGTGTCTTCACAGGTCACGCAGCAGTTGCGAGCACGATTCCTGCCTAGTCCAGTAGTCATCAAGAAGCGCATTGAAGGACTCATTGAGAGGGAATATTTGGCACGAACACCGGAGGACCGCAAAGTGTACACTTATGTAGCATAAAACAAGTGAATTCAATGAAAGCTAACATTGAGTTTTTATGGACTGCTCTGCGTTTGAAAGAACTTGGAAGTGCTTTCATCATTGATTCTGGGAAACACTGGGAAGCTTAACTTTTCTTCCAGAAAATGTGTAAAAAAAAAAAAAAAAATAATGCAAAAGATGGGGAAGTTTTCTATCTAGATTAGATTTCTTCTGCTGAGAGAAATAGAAGGAGGGGATCTAGTTTTGTACAAAATCATGTTTCTTGTGGCCTTTGGAGAGGATTGGGTGAGCCTGTTTGCCAATTAACTACGTGCTGTCGAGAACGAGCGATAACAAGTTAATGCAAACATGCAGCTACATGGAGACCAAGAAAACATTTGAATTCACTCCCCTGTTTTAAATGTTGATGTCAATGTGTTATGTTTGGTTTTTGTGGCACAGTGATGGCTGTACAGGTTGACAGACACTCTTGGCCTTTTCCTCCCAGAGGATTTTAAATTTAAAGAAGCGGACAAAGTGTTAACTGGTACAGACCTGGTTTACAACAGCAGTAAAATACATTCTGAGACACTCGAGAAAACATGCTTCATTTATGTTGCAAGTACGTCTGTTTTTTGTTTTTTTGAGGTTGTTTTAATGTCTGATATGAATTAAGTGCACCTCACAGCTGAAATATTTAATGCCATTTTCAGTATTTCAGCCAGGTCTGTACTAATGGTTAGAGAGATCAAGAGCTGTAGCTTCACAGCATGCTTTTATCTAATGGATCAGTTGCGGGAATAAGACACATAAAAGCTCCATAAATGGTGTTTGGTCTCTCATGACACATTTTTCACTTCAGGCCTGCTGTATGTTCGGCCAATAAATTTATTTCCTCTCTTCAAGTAGAAGGTCCCTTGTGGTGCAGCTTTCAAAGAGGATTTATTTTTTTTTGTCATTCTCGACTGCATTTTGAACGGGTGGATCCAGTCTAGCACCGATGTTCTAATGTGTACAAATTGTAAAATAATTATTGTACTCACTGCGAAGGTGGATTGTACAGGGCCTTGTTTTCATCATATTAAATGTAGAATAAAAAAATCAAGGGATGGGATTTCTTTTTTTAAGTCTTTCGGCAAACTTCAGAAATGCTTGCCTCTCTAACCATAATTAAAGCTTAATGTAAATGGTAAGCCACAGTCAAAATCCTCATGTTCACAAGAGGAACATTGTAGGCCTCTGAAGGGTGTTGTTTACTACAGTATTTTGAGATTGAAGTGTAACTTTTTTCTTTCCATCTTAATCTTCCTAAGAAAATACACTCAGTTAAATGTTTAGTTTTGTTGAAATTGTTTTAGAGGTGGAAATTCAACTATATAGTTTGTGCTGCTTTTGTATCAAATCGTCATACTGAGAGGTGTTCCAAATATTTTACCCTCTGACATAAAATGAGTGGACAAAATTTAAAAAACGACACAAACTGCAGCCTTCAAAGTGACCATAAAGCTGAATTAATACCTTTTCTAAAACAGTTCAAAAAACCCATAAGCATTGTTCCCTGTAAGAAAACGAAACCCAGGTGTTCAAAATAAAATCCAAAAATAAGACCTAATGTGATATAATCTTATAATTTGTTAGATTATGTAATAAGATCATGAAGCTGTTAAATAATCCAACACATTTTAAAACAGCTCATTATTTTCAAATGTCCTTTTGTCCTGCTTCTTTTCAGTTTATTCCATGCCATTTTTAGTTCATAACAGCAATTTCTATTTCAAAAACTTGACCTGTTCATGATGAAAAGAGGCTGTATAAAATAAAACATTTTGTGGAGGGTGGCATCATGAATTTAAAATACTTTTGAAATAAAAACTGTTGGTTTGAAATAAAAGGAGTAGGATGAAATTACATGTCATCATAAAGAGCTGGGTTTTAAACATTTGATTATTTCAGAAAGTCATGGATACATACCATGTGACTATTTCATAATGTGTTTTTTATTTGTTTAATATTGAACTCTTGAAGTCTTGGATGTTTTAGACTGCATCACTTGTTGCTGGTATACACAGAGACTGAATGGAGTGTACTTGTATCTCACAGGTTAGAGTTAAATGAGCTTTTCACTTCACAGTCCTCAGAAACCAATAGTCCTGCTCCAAAAGCGATCTGTTCAGGGGTGTGTAATGGTCTTAACAAGGTCTTAACAAACAATGTCTTTAATTTTCAGGGTTTAGAGCCTCCCCCTCCTTACGTCCCCTGCACTTTTAAATCTGCCCAGGCCGTCTGGACTGTCTCCTTTGTCTTCTCATATTGTTAGAAGCATGCCATCTGCTCCGTGTTATTAAAGGCGACTTTAGATTTAAAGCAGCACAACTTCTGCTGCTCCCCTTTCCCCAAAACTTCAGTCTCACTAACTTCCCAAACATAGTCCAGCATACATTTCTTCTCAACTTGAACGGGGGCACCTCCAGTTTCAGTGTTTTTAATCTCCCAAAATGATCCTTTATTTTAACATAACGGTGTTTGGTAGCTTGTTGACGTCAGCGTCAGAGTCCCCCTTTTTTTGTGGAGCAGTCTGTGGGAAAAAAAATCAACCAGGATGCTTTTCACTCCCTGTCCGGACTGCTGCACACACCGCTCGGACTCTCTGTACAGGAGGCTCGACCACTTGTAAAAGGTGTAATAGCGGGATATGTTTGGAAGAGCGGCGGTGTTAAAGAGGGCCTACGATGAAAACGTGGACTCCGGAGCTGAGACTGCCGAGTGAGTCAACTCGTCCCAGCGTCAGCTAGCTCCTGGCTAACATCAGCTAGCACCGGGCTAACATCAGCTAGCCTTGGCCACAATGGAAATTAATTTTGTCCAGGACAGTAAATTGTGACGTAGGCTGACGTTTCAAACCACCTAGCACTTTATGACATGGTTTTGTAACTATTTTACTCTTTATGGTATTTTCTCATAATTTGGCTTTTTGAGCTTTTTGTGTTAGCTAACAACAGATAATGTGTTGTCATGGTGACCAAAGCAAAGGGGCATGTTTCCAAACCGACCGCCACAAGATGGAGACAGATGTGTGTCTTTACATCCAGCCAGTCTAAGTTATATCTAGTTATAAGTCTAATCACTCATGTGCTTTTTGTTTTGTGTTGTTTTATTCAGATCTGACTGCAGCAGGATGTCATCCTCTGGCAGTAAGTATCCCTTCACTCATACACAAGGTAAAGAAGCACTGCTTTGATTGCACTGAACCTCCAAATCCTGCACTGTAAAATCAGCATAGCGAAATGAACACTGTCAGAGTTGACCTTAACTTTTTTACTCTTTTTGGAGTACTTCTGTACACCAACCAGTGTTAGTTTTTCTTAAAGATTCAGTGTGTAAGTTTTAGTGGCATCTAGAGCTGAGGATTGCGAATTGCAACCAACAGCTCACTGTGCATTCACTTGTTCCTCAGACGCAATAAGTACTTTATAATAAATAAGTCCCTCCAGGATTTTGCGATGTCGTGATCACAACTAATTCAACTAATTCAACAAATCATCGCAATTCAGTGCAGTTTGCAATTTTTACAAATTAGTGCCACTTTGAACTATCATCACCGTTTCCCGCAAAATGTTGTCATACATCAGCTTGTCACTTCCTTATTTACAAGTTGCAGCAGACTTGTGTGATACCAACATCTCACATTTGTCGATAAAAGAAATAAAACAACAGGAAAAACATGCAGTATGGTGGTTGATCATAAAGGAAGTCGTGATTGACTGACAGAGTGGCAGAATGGCATGGAGGATGTTAGACAAGACAAATCACTGTGACACAGGTTGTTGCATCTTGGTCAATTGCAAGCGCTGAAAGAATGAAGGTAAGCTGGTTTAAATATGCACAGTTCAGGTTAGGCCTGCGAAATCCTGGATGGATTTTAATTATAATTAACTCTGCTGTTACTCATATTTCACTAACACCAAAAGATTTACTCTTCTCAATTTGCCGTTTACACGTCCAATAATGCAATAATTATTTTGACGCTTCCTGACTTGTGAACAGGGTCTTTTATTCAGGTTACTGAACACATTTCTACGGCCACATTTCTCGATTATATTTTTGTCTGCCACTTCTGAAATGTATGTAGAACCCTTTAAAATTGTAAACAGTCAGTGAGATCCGACAGTAGAAATCTGGACTATATTATTCCTTAATCCCTGACTGATCTATACTATATACTATTTAAGCATTGCTTTTCAAAAATGATAGGTATTAATATAAGAAAAAAATTTCAGGACACCTGCAACCATGAACATTTTTACTAATTTCCCATTACAATACCCTGCTTGTAAATGCCCATATCTTTCAAACTCTGTGCCAACAGTGTGTGATCCTAACTTTGAAGATTTGAAGTTTCCAAAGATAACAGAGAGAACAAAATTTTCCCACTTTCAGTCCCTTTTCAGGGCTGAAAATGTGGGTTATTATTACTAAATATTATGCAGAAACATCACTGCAAATGGTCTACGAGAGCAAGGACACAGTTTGGAGTCTAGTCGTGGTGATGAATAATGGCTTCTCTATTTCCAAACGGAGGGCAACAGTGTTTGTTTTGGCCAACTGGTCAAAATTGAACAAAGTTAAACTCTTTTCAGAGCCAGCTGGAGATCACACTAAAACACAAAGCACATTCTTGAATTTGTCCATTTTAATGTGAATGTACCTTTCCAAATAAGACATTACACAACTGTTTTGACAAGCTGAGTCATAACGTTACTCTCCATGACATCGAAACTGATCTTGATGTGCATAATTGGTGAGTGCTGCTTTGACTAACTAGACATTTGTAATGGCTTCATGTTTGCACTTGTCTAAAATATATTTGTACACTTATGTGTATTGGTGTGTGTGTGTGTGTGTGTGTGTGTGTGTTACCCCAGTTGCGCTCATGACCACTCGGGTCAGGCAGCAGAAGCAGCAGCAGCAGCTCCTGCTAATGAACTTGCATCTGCTGGCCAACCCTGGAGACTCACTGCTGCTGCAGCACACCCTTGATCGCCTCCTCCACTGGCTCTGCCCAACACTCCGCATCTTCCATGTGTCAGAGAGGGCCTCCCCATTCAGAAGTTACACCCGCCTCTGTCCTGTGGCAGGTAAAGAGCCTTACTGTGTGGTCTTGCATTTATTATATGTACTTCCTGTTATACATTTGGT
This sequence comes from Micropterus salmoides, assembly GCF_014851395.1. Taxonomy (NCBI): domain Eukaryota; kingdom Metazoa; phylum Chordata; class Actinopteri; order Centrarchiformes; family Centrarchidae; genus Micropterus; species Micropterus salmoides. Next base: position 885 of record NW_024041766.1, on the reverse strand, counting down.
TGTCAGGTATTTCCTTGGTAGGGATGCAAAACCCTGTTGTGCTTGTACATTTAACCTCATTGAACATTCTGTAGATGTATTTTTTTCCGTAGAGGAAAATAATAATAATTTCCATATGTGAGAACAACACACGTAAACAGGAATTTAAACGATTTTAACTTTCCGTTCACATCAACGACCCACTAACTGAATACTGCATTTATTGAGTATGGTGTAAACATACAAGGAACTTCCCTTGCTAGAAATCATCTGTTTTTATTTAAGGTTGATTGAGAATAAATCTTTGCCAAAAACGTTTCAGGCTACCCTTCTCTTGCCATCACCTTCTTCCTCCATGAGGCGTATGGAGAGGAGCGAATCCTCAAAGTGCTGGACTTCTTCCAGCGTCCGCCCTGGCAGTACCATCATACTGAGAGCTGCGGGAGCCGAACTGGAGGGATCCACATTACCTCCAGCAGCTCACCTGCCAATGCCCTGATGCGACCGTACCTCCTGCCCAGCAGAGACTTCTATAGTTTGGGTGCAGGCATGCCTGTGTGGGGGGTTCGACCGGTGCACTGCGGAGGAGAAATACTACGTGTAACAATGTACAGTGTATATGACAATTACGAGGATAGCGTGCGGCTCTATGAGACAGTGCTGCAGCGACAGGCAGAGGAGCAGAAGACAGGCTTCTGCTGGTTCACTCTCCACACAGGTATGTGTTGCAGTGTTTATATTTTAAAGTAATGAAAAATATAACGTGTTAATCCTAATAAGTCCAGCCTTAAGGCTTATCTTTTTTTCATTACAGTAGGAAGGACATCAAATAGGCAGTGAAGTCAAACAAAATCACTCGTTTCCAGTGCTCTGTTTCCCAAGGAAGGTTGAAATCAAAGGCAACTG
>NW_024041765.1:0-13066 GCF_014851395.1 Micropterus salmoides | reverse complement strand
AGCTGGATAGAGGATTAGTGACCTTTTAGGGGAGAGCAGAGGTCAGTGGTTATGTGGAGACTCAGACCCTATATGGTGTCTAATAGATGCCCTTATATGGATTGGTGCCTTAGTTTGCAGACTCAAACCCTTCTATGGTTTTTAGCAGAGACCTAAACATGTCCTATATAAGCTGTGTTTGATGTACAGAGAGACAGAGTGGTCATCGGGCTGGGTCACTCTCCAAGCTGCTGCAGAGCTTGTAATTGATGCTGAACTCCTTGATGTAATAAACTTTTATGAGCAAGAACAGTGTCAAGCGGATTTCTTCTCAACACGTCATCGCAGCATTATTGTTCGGACACCACAAAGTAATTCAGAAAGCACCCCTTAACCCTTGACAGAAGTCTTAAGGTCTAAATAGTTAGCAGGGACGAGGACTTTTAAGAAAGACGAAGAGGGAAGAAACGTGCTGCAGACAGCGAGTTAATCAGGATCAGAAAAAACAGGATCTATGTACACATATATAATGTGTGTGTGAGAGAGAACGGTCAAACAGGAAATATTATGCATGTCATTTCCAAAGTGAAGGCTTAAGAAAAGAACCTTTACTTAAAATCACTCTTTTTTACCTTCTTGGACAACCAACCAATCACAGTCTTCAAAAGATTGTGTCATCCATAGCAACGGGGTCAACCCCGCCTCCTCACTAAGATGAAAGGTTTTGTCTTTTCCTTGCTCAGAGTTGCTCTCAGATCAGTCCCTGATCGCTCTTAAGCTAAGACTCCTACATAAATGTTTTTAAAATTAAGAGTTTTCTGAGAGGATGAATACGAGCCCTGGTCTTTAAAGTATGACTCAGTTTAATGTAAAGTTTTCCCTTAGATAACAAAAAGGACTTCCCCTCTCACTTGGCTTCCCAAAAGATTTACACCAAGAGCAACACAGGTAAGAGCCGCACAGGTAAGAGCCATACAGGTAAGACCTGTACAGGTAGGAGCCGAACAGGTAAGAGCCATACAGGTAAGACCTGTTCAGTAAAGCCGTTAAGAGCCGCACAGGTAAGACCTGTACAGGTAAGAGCCGCAGAGGTAAGAGCCATACAGGTAAGACCTGTACAGGTAAGAGCCGTTAAGAGCCGCACAGGTAAGACCTGTACAGGTAAGAGCCGCACAGGTAAGACCTGTACAGGTAAGAGCCGTTAAGAGCCGCACAGGTAAGACCTGTACAGGTAGGAGCCGCACAGGTAACCTGGACGGGTAGGAGCCGCACAGGTAAGACCTGTACAGGTAAGAGCCGGTAAGCGCCGCTAAGAGCCGCACAGGTAAGACCTGTACAGGTAGGGGCCGGTAAGAGCCGCACAGGTAACCTGTACAGGTAAGAGCCGGTAAGAGCCGCACAGGTAGGAGCCGCACAGGTAGACCTGTACAGGTAAGAGCCGGTAAGCACCGTAAGAGCCGCACATGCACAGGTAAGACCTGTACAGGTAGGAGCCGGTAAGAGCCGCACAGGTAAGACCTGCACAGGTAAGAGCCGCACAGGTAAGACCTGTACAGGTAAGCCGTTAAGAGCCGCACAGGTAAGACCTGTACAGGTAGGAGCCGGTAAGAGCCGCACAGGTAAGACCTGCACAGGTGAGAGCCGCACAGTTAAGACCTGTACAGGTAAGACCGTACAGGTAAGAGCCGTTAAGAGCCGCACAGGTAAGACCTGTACAGGTAGAGCCGGTAAGCCGCACAGGTAAGACCTGCACAGGTGAGAGCCGCACAGTTAAGACCTGTACAGGTAAGAGCCTTAAGAGCCGCACAGGTAAGACCTGTACAGGTAGGAGCCGCACAGGTAAGACCTGTACAGGTAAGAGCCGGTAAGCGCCGGTAAGAGCCGCACAGGAAACCTGTACAGGTAGGAGCCGGTAAGAGCCGCACAGGTAAGACCTGTACGGTAGGAGCCACACAGGTAAGACCTGTACGGGTAGGAGCCACACAGGTAACCTGTACAGGTAGAGCCGGTAAGCGCCAGTAAGAGCCACACAGGTAGGAGCCGCACAGGTAAGACCTGTACAGGTAAGAGCCGGTAAGCGCCGGTAAGAGCCGCACATGCACAGTAAGACCTGTACAGGTAGGAGCCGGTAAGACCTGCACAGGTAAGACCTGTACAGGTAAGAGCCGTTAAGAGCCGCACAGGTAAGACCTGCACAGGTAGGAGCCGGTAAGAGCCGCACAGGTAAGACCTGCACAGGTAGAGCCGGTAAGCGCCAGTAAGAGCCACACAGGTAGGAGCCGCACAGGTAAGACCTGTACAGGTAAGAGCCGGTAAGTGCCGGTAAGAGTCGCACATGCACAGGTAAGACCTGTACAGGAGCCGGTAAGACCTGCACAGGTAAGACCTGTACAGGTAGAGCCGTTAAGAGCCGCACAGGTAAGACCTGCACAGGTAAGAGCCGGTAAGCGCCAGTAAGAGCCACACAGGTAGGAGCCGCACAGGTAAGACCTGTACAGGTAAGAGCCGGTAAGCGCCGGTAAGAGCCGCACATGCACAGGTAAGACCTGTACAGGTAGGAGCCGGTAAGACCTGCACAGGTAAGACCTGTACAGGTAAGAGCCGTTAAGAGCCGCACAGGTAAGACCTGCACAGGTAGGAGCCGGTAAGAGCCGCAAAGGTAAGACCTGCACAGGTAAGAGCCGCACAGGTAAGAACCTGTACAGGTAGGAGCCGGTAAGAGCCGCACAGGTAAGACCTGTACAGGTAAGAGCCGCACAGGTAAGAACCTGTACAGGTAGGAGCTGGTAAGAGCCGCACAGGTAAGAACCTGTACAGGTAAGAGCCGCACACGTAAGACCTGCACAGGTAAGAGCCGGTAAGAGCCGCACAAGTAAGACCTGTACAGTTAGGAGCCGGTAAGAGCCGCACAGGTAAGATCTGTACAGTTAGGAGCCACACAGGTAAGACCTGTACAGGTAGGAGCCGGTAAGAGCGCACAGGTAAGAGCCGGTGAGAGCCGCACAGGTAAGAGCCGGTGAGAGCCACACAGGTAAGATCTGTACAGGTAGGAGCCACACAGGTAAGACCTGTACAGGTAAGAGCCGGTGAGAGCCACACAGGTAAGACATGCACAGGTAAGAGCCGTTAAGACCTGTACAGAAAGCAGCAGGTTATTAATTAAACATAAAACATGAAGAACACCTGTCTGCCAGGTGAGTCTTAGGTAAAGTGTGTTCTGGGTTTACCTGAGGAGAGGCGGAACTGTGTGCCTGACCCATCGCTCTTCTTCTGTTTACCTGTTTGACTAAAACCAGTTGAAGACCGACCGACTCACCTGAGCTCTGCCTCTGACTGAAACTCACCTCTCCAACTTCTCTCAGGTGTGTCCAGGTTCTTTCAGCCAATCAGAGCAGGTCATGTGACTGTGAGACCGGTCTGACAGCATTTTCGTGTAGCGGCGTGTCCAGACGCAGTGTTTAACCTGAAACTCGGGGACTTCCAGCAGCCGACAGAGCAAATGTCTCTAACACAGGTGAACACGGGCCAGATGAGACAGGATTTAAAAGGAAATAACAAACAGCCGGCAGCTTTCAGGTGACACGCCCCCCCAGCAGCTCCCATGAAGCTCGCAGTGTAAAACCATGAACGTAAAGTACACTGCTCAAAAAAATAAGGGAACACTAAAATAACACATCCTAGATCTGAATGAAATAATCTCATTAAATACTCCTTTCTTTACATAGTTGAATGTGCTGACAACAAAATCACACAAAAATTATCAATGGAAGTCAAATTTACCAACCCATGGAGGTCTGGATTTGGAGTCACACTCAAAATCAAAGTGGAAAACACTACAGGCCGATCCAACATTGATGTAATGTCCTTAAAACAAGTCAAAATGAGGTTCAGTAGTGTGTGTGGCCTCCATGTGCCTGTATGACCTCCCTACAACGCCTGGGCTCCTGATGAGGTGGCGGATGGTCTCCTGAGGGATCTCCTCCCAGACCTGGACTAAAGCATCCGCCAACTCCCGACAGTCTGTGGTGCAACGTGGCGTTGGAGGATGGAGCGAGACATGATGTCCCAGATGTGCTCAGTTGGATTCAGGTCTGGGGAACGGGCGGGCCGGTCCATAGCATCAATGCCTTCCTCTTGCAGGAACTGCTGACACACTCCAGCCACATGAGGTCTAGCATTGTGTTGCATTAGGAGGAACCCAGGGCCAACCGCACCAGCATATGGTCTCACAAGGGGTCTGAGGATCTCATCTCGGTACCTAATGGCAGTCAGGCTACCTCTGGCGAGCACATGGAGGGCTGTGCAGCCCCCCAAAGAAATGCCACCCCACACCATTACTGACCCACCGCCAAACCGGTCACGCTGGAGGATGTTGCAGGCAGCAGATCGTTCTCCACGGCGTCTCCAGACTGTCATGTCTGTCACATGTGCTCAGTGTGAACCTGCTTTCATCTGTGAAGAGCACAGGGCGCCAGTGGCGAATTTGCCAATCTTGGTGTTCTCTGGCAAACATCCTGCACGGTGTTGGGCTGTAAGCACCCCACCTGTGGACGTCGGGCCCTCGTACCACCCTCATGGAGTCTGTTTCTGACCGTTTGAGCAGACACATGCTGGAGGTCATTTTGCAGGGCTCTGGCAGAGCTCCTCCTGCTCCTCCTTGCACAGAGGCGGAGGTAGCGGTCCTGCTGCTGGGTTGTTGCCTCCTACGGCCTCCTCCACGTCTCCTGATGTACTGGAGTCAGTGTTGCTCCCTAAGTGGACAGTTTGATGTCACAGGAGTGTGATTGACTTGGAGTTACATTGTGTTGTTTAAGTGTTCCCTTTATTTTTTTGGGCAGTGTATTTAATTAACATAATACTACTGGTATCAAACTCGTTCTGCGTGTAAATTGATGTAGAAATACTTGTGAACTGTCTCTGAAAGTCATCTCCTCTGCGTTTGGAAACAAAGCTGGAAGGATTCATAGTTCAACCACAGAACACAGAGCTCTTTATATTCACTGCAGTCAGACGGACACAGGAGGGCTCAGGTGGTGCTCAGGTGATGCTCAGGTGGTTCTCAGGTGGTGCTCAGGTGGTTCTCAGGTGGTTCTCAGGTGGTGCTCAGGTGGTGCTCAGGTGGTTCTCAGGTGGTGCTCAGGTGGTTCTCAGGTGGTGCTCAGGTGGTTCTCAGGTGGTGCTCAGGTGTGCTCAGGTGGTTCTCAGGTGGTGCTCAGGTGGTTCTCAGGTGGTGCTCAGGTGGTTCCCCTTCGAGGGAACTCAAACTGCGTCGGTTACGACACTATGGGAACGCCTCTAGGCGAAGCAGGTCTGAACGTGAATGAAATCACTCCAATCCTATTGGCTTGTTGCTAGAACGGTAAGGTGTGACGGAATAACCGGAGGAGTATAAAGCACACCTGTACACACTCATCATTAGCTTTTTTTTATTCAGCAGGCGCTCTGTATGTTGTTTGAAGAAAGCTCCAGTCCCACAAGCAGTGTGTCTTACCTGAAGAAGAAGTCTACCAGCATGTCCGGCAACCAGATGTACAGAAGGTGTGTTTTTTCTTGCCCTCGGTACATCACGGATGGAGATTCTCATGAGATGTGTGTCTCATGTTTGGGGATGGAGCACGCCCGGTCAGCTCTCGAGGGGGCTGCCTGCGCCCGTTGCGAAGCCTTTTCCGTGCAGGTACTGAGGTACAGCATGGCTCTCTTTTCCGAGGGTGGCCGGATGTGTTCTCCCCGTGGTGCGGGCCCTGCGGCCGCTGAGGCGGCCCGGCGGCTTCACTCATGGGGTTCACAGCGTGATCTGTCGGAGGATTTTGGGACGGCTGAGGCTTTTTTCCGACCTTCATCCGCTGGCTCCGACGCTTCCTTTCCTCGTTCGGGAGCCCGTTCTCGGCTTCTCCCGCTCGCGGTTTGGATCCGGAGACGCTGCAGCAATCCGACTCCGAGGAGGCGGACGTGCTCAGCGCAGTGGACGATGACTTCCGGGTGTCGGGGTGGCGTCATCTAGCGACGCCCGACTATGACGTGCTGCTGGAGGTGGTGACTAGAGCCGTGGCTAAGCTCAACATCAACTGGCCACAGGAGGAGCAGACACCACAGGCTAGTGGTAGCTTGATGACAGGTTTCTTAAGCACCACACGCCACCTCCACGCCGGTCTCTGCCATTCTTTCCTGATTTACATGATGAACTGAGTAATCATGGGGCAGACCCTTCTCTACACGGCTTTCCTCACCCAGATCACTGAACTACAGTAATGTGATGGGGGTTAGGGACCGTGGTTATGGGAGGATGCCTCGGGTGGAGGATGAGCTTGCGAGCTATCTCTCCCCTCGACTTGCGTCCTCCCTGGAGAAGCCGGCGTTACCATCCAAACCATGTCGCACCACATCCACGCTTGTGGGGAAGGCGTACATGGCAGCGGGCCAGGCAGGTGCGAGCTTGCACACCACGGTGCTTCAAGCCTACCAAGCCAACCTGCTACAGGAGATGGTTCAGAGGGGGGTCCCTCTGAGGAAGATCTGGCGGAGCTTCGCAGAACCACGAAGCGTTTGACGCAGTGCAAAGCGTTCCGCCAGTACCTCCCTCGCCGGTCTGGACCCAAGGCAGCTGAGGCTGCCAGGCGTAGGTCCCTTCCCTCTACAAGCTCCTACGGAGAGGAGAGGAAGCAGAGTGTCGCTTCTCGGGGGCCCCCCCCCGAGGAGCTGGGGCAGCGAGACGGCGCTCTCACCCTCGGCCGTCTGAGAGACGCGATCTGAGGACCGTCATCCAGTCCCGACGGAGCTCAGGGAAGACCGGGGTAGGGGAGTCTTTCTCCCCTCCCGCACCCCCCCCCCCACCCCCCCCGGAGGCCGACCGAGGTCCCCTCCGCCGTGGCAACAGGTGATGTTATCCCACCGTTTACACGTTCAGGACGCACCTGCCACCATCGAGTCCGCACCGTACTGCCTGCCCCGAGGGTCTGCAGGCGGACGGCATCCCGACTCACTCACCGTGGATCTTCGGCGGCTCTCCCCTGCCGTTCTGGGGCTTCAGGGGTCCACCAGAAGATCACACGAGACACCGACCACCAGCCCCGAGGGGCTGGTTCCGTTGGCAGACTTTGCAGACGCTTGGCGGAGCCTGACGAACATTTCTCCGTGGGTCCTGCGCACTGCCATAGATGGGTATCGACTACAGTTCAAAACCCGCCCTCCAAATTCAACAGAAGAGAGGGGGTTGTTTAGACTGTGGTCCGCCCGGAGCAAGGTCCGGTGTTGGGACAGGAAATTCGTACTCTGCTGAGGAAAGGGGCCGTGGAACGTGTCTCCCCCCCAGACAGAGACGCCGGTTCTACAGCCGGTACTTCATAGTCCCCAAGAAGGACGGAGGGCTGCGTGCCCTATTTTGGATCTGCGGGTTCTAACCGGTCTCTGAGGAGATTCAGGTTCAAGATGCTCATCATCCCCGCCATCGTGACGCACATCCAATCTGAGGATTGGTTCGTCACGATAGATCTAAAGGACGCCTATTTCCAGGTCTCCATCCGTCCTTCTCACAGGAAGTTCCTGAGGTTTGCCTTCGGGGGTGTGGCTTACCAGTATCGGGTTCTTCCATTCGGCCTGGCACTTTCCCCTCGCACATTCACCAAGTGTATGGATGCAGCACTGGCCCCGCTGAGGCTCCGGGGCATCCGGATTTCAACTTCATCGACGACTGGCTCATCCTAGCCCAGTCTCGAGAGTTGGCGGTTCGGCATCGAGATGTCGTTCTGGCTCGTCTGCGGCGTTTAGGGCTGAGGCTCAACGCAAAGAAGAGCGTGCTGGCGCCCACCCAACGGACTACGTTCCTAGGGGTTGTATGGGATTCGACAACGATGCGGGCACAATTGTCTCCGGCACGTGTCGACACCATATTGGCTGCCGTGAAAGGGGTGAAGTTAGGCCACGCCATCACTATGAAACACTTTCAACGAGTGTTGGGTCTCCTGGCGGCTGCGTCCAGCGTAATACCATCTGGACTGCTGCACATATATGTTACGACCCCCCTGTTGGTCTAGGGGTGTGGGGGCCATAAACATATAGGCACAACTGGTAGATCTTAAACAAGGTAACGTTTATTGGTAACATGAGATGTAGACAGGTAACAAAAAGAACAAAAGGAGGGTGGACGAGGGTGCTGTGAAAATAACAAACCAAGTTTGTTGGTGTATCTCCCCGGGACGCAGAATCAGGGAGCAGACCTGCTGTCGAGGCAGGGGCTGAGGCCCGGGGAATGGAGACTTCACCCCGAAGTGGTGGAGCTCTTGTGCGAAGAGTTCAGCCCCATAGACGTGGATCTGTTTGCGTCTCAAGAGACTACGCACTGCCCGCTATGGTTTCTCTCATTCCTCCAGCCCCGTTGGGTCTGGACTCCATGATACATTCGTGGCCGAGGCTACGTCTGTACGCTTTTCCCCCAGTCGCTCTGCTCCCGGGGTTCTGGAGCGGGTCCGCCAGGACAATTTCGGCCTACTGCTCGTAGCCCCGTTCTGGCCAACCCGGGTGTGGTTCTCGGACATCATGTCGCTCCTGGACGGCCCGCTGTGGCGGGTCCCTCTGAGGAGAGACCTGCTGTCCCAGGTGCAGGGCCGGGTTCTTCACCCTTGCCCCGCCATATGGCGACTGCGGGTCTGGCCCCTGAGGGGGCACAGTACCTAGAGGCGGTCTAACAGCCGGAGCAGTCGAGACCCTCCTGAGCTCCAGGGCCCCGTCCACACGGTCCTCCGTGGTGCCCGGAGGATGAGACCTGCGACTCGGTCCAACGCAGCAAGTGGTGAAAAAGTAGTATATTACTTAGAAAATGGTGTGTTAATGCGGAGATGGTCCCCAGGTGTAGCTTTGGATGCGGATTGGCAACGCATGTACCAGATTGTAGTGCCTTCAGTTTACAGACAGCATGTCTTATCTGTCGCCCACGAAAGTAAATGGTCAGCGCACCTAGGAGTCACTAAGACTTATCAGTCAGTGTTGAGACATTTCTTCTGGCCTGGGTTGAAGACAGATACAGCTAAGTTTTGCCGTAGTTGTCATGTATGTCAGGTGACAGGAAAGCCTAACCAAAAACTTTCCCCAGTCCCTCTACATCCCATACCTGTGATTGAAGCACCTTTTGGCAGAGTGATTATCGACTGCGTAGGGCCGTTGCCACGTACGAAAAATGGTAACCAGTATCTGTTTACAATCATGTGTGCGGCTACTCGCTTCCCTGAGGCTGTCCCCCTCCGAAACATCACTGCAAGGAGCATAGTTAGGGCTCTAACTAAATTCTTTTCAACTTTTGGTTTACCTCAGGTAGTAGTCAGACCAAGCTCTAATTTCCAGTCCAGACTGTTTAAACAGGTACTAGGGACACTAAATGTGCGTCATATTGTTTCATCTGCTTACCATCCTGAGTCACAGGGTGCGCTAGAACGATGGCACCAGACGTTAAAGTCTATGCTTAAGAAACATTGCCATGACAATGGCACTGACTGGGATGAGAGCATCCCCTTCGTTTTGTTCGCTGCACGCGACGCTGTACAGGAATCATTAGGATTCAGCCCTGCCCAGCTTGTGTTTGGACACACTCTCCGTGGTCCTCTGCAAACCTTGCATGACCAGTTTGTCGTTGCAGTCCGTTCCTGCACAAAACATGCTCGATTATGTAAGTCAGTTCCGCGAGCGACTGCACAGAGCTAATGCACTTGCTAAGCACAAGTTGACTACCGCACAAATTGTGATGAAACGGAACTACGATCATTCCACTGTAGAACGTGACCTTAGTCTAGGAGACAAGGTCTTGGCATTACTTCCGGTACCAGGTACCACGTTGTCCGCCAAATTTTCAGGGCCCTATGAGGTTCACAAAAGACTCAGTGACACAGATTATGTGATAAGCACTCCTGATCGGCGTAGGAAAACCCGCGTTTGTCACATTAACATGCTAAAACTCTATCATGTTAGGGAAAAGGACTCAGACTCTCAGGGTACTGCTGTGGGGTTCAAACCAGACACAACTGGTGCAAAATCTCGGCCTGGAGTGGTAGCTGTAGTTGCGACTGACCCTACGCCTGTACCAGACGTCGACGATTTGCGGCCGCGTTGTCCCGTCTACCCAGGTTCTCGTCTCCCCAATTCAGAGGCGATTGAGGAGTTGCCTACCTGCTTACCACATCTATCCCCTGCTCAAAGGCAGGATGTGATAGGTTTAGTTACTCAGTTTCCGAGTTTGTTCAGTGATGTTCCAGGTAGGACCAAAGTGTTAAAACATGATGTCGAGCTTACCAACCCGCGACCCATTAAGCAGCACCCGTACCGCGCAAATGTAATGAAGCGTGATGTAATGAAAGGAGAAGTAGAGTACCTTCTTCAGCATGGCCTCGCCAAGCCTAGCTCCAGTCCGTGGAGTTCACCATGTCTTGTAGAAAGCAAGGCTGATGGTTCGCCGAGATTTATCACCGACTTTAGGAAAGTTAATGCGGTCACAGTGCATGATTCGTATCCCTTACCTCGGATGGAGGATTGCGTTGATACCCTTGGTACTGCCGTGTTTGTGAGCAAACTAGATCTCTTAAAAGGATACTGGCAGGTCCCTCTTACTGAACGTGCGTGTGAGGTTGCAGCCTTTGTGACTCCCGATGACTTTTTACAGTACACTGTAATGCCCTTTGGAATGTGTAACGCTCCCGCTACTTTCCAGCGGTTAGATAACACAGTGTTAGCCGGTGTTAAAAATTGTAATGCTTACCTAGACGATCTCATTGTCTACTCAGATACGTGGGAGAGTCACATGTCCACCCTCTCCGAAGTGTTTTCTCGCCTTGCTGAAGCCGACCTTACCATAAATCTCGCTAAGTGTGAATTTGGGAAGGCCACTTTGACCTATTTAGGCCGTCAAGTCGGTCAAGGTCAAGTTCGGCCAGTAGAGGCAAAAGTGGAAGCTATTGCCTCGAGTCCAGTTCCAACCACTCGTAAGGTGTTGCGCTCGTTCCTCGGCCTAGCTGGTTACTACCGAGCTTTTTGTAGGAACTTCTCATCCGTGGTCGAACCGTTAACTAGGTTATTTAGCCCTAAAGTAGACTTTGTGTGGTCCCCAGAATGTCAACTCGCGTTCGATAGTGCTAAGTCTCTCCTCTGCCACTCTCCCGTCCTGGCTGCCCCCGACTTGTCCAAGCCGTTCAAGCTGGAGGTGGATGCCAGTGCCGTGGGAGCTGGTGCCGTGCTTTTGCAGGAAGATGTAGAGGGCATAGACCATCCTGTATGTTACTTCTCAAAGAAGTATAACCGCCATCAGCTTAACTATTCAACCATCGAAAAGAGACCCTTGCTTTGTTGTTGGCCTTACAGCATTTTGAGGTCTATGTTGGTTCCACCTCTCTGCCCGTGGTAGTTTACACAGACCACAACCCACTTGTGTTCTTAGCCCGTATGTACAACCATAACCAGAGGCTCATGAGGTGGGCGTTGATTGTACAAGAATACAATCTGGAGATACGGCACAAGAAAGGTTCAGAGAACATTATTGCAGATGCCTTGTCTAGGCTGCAATCATAATAGGGAAAAGCAAGTAGTTAGGTCTAAACTGGTTAATTCCCAAACTGGGGAGTTTGTGTTTATGGGGGGGAGTGTCACGGCTCATGCTCATCATCCCCGCCATCGTGACGCACATCCAATCTGAGGATTGGTTCGTCACGATAGATCTAAAGGACGCCTATTTCCAGGTCTCCATCCGTCCTTCTCACAGGAAGTTCCTGAGGTTTGCCTTCGGGGGTGTGGCTTACCAGTATCGGGTTCTTCCATTCGGCCTGGCACTTTCCCCTCGCACATTCACCAAGTGTATGGATGCAGCACTGGCCCCGCTGAGGCTCCGGGGCATCCAGATTTCAACTTCATCAACGACTGGCTCATCCTAGCCCAGTCTCGAGAGTTGGCGGTTCGGCATCGAGATGTCGTTCTGGCTCGTCTGCGGCGTTTAGGGCTGAGGCTCAACGCAAAGAAGAGCGTGCTGGCGCCCACCCAACGGACTACGTTCCTAGGGGTTGTATGGGATTCGACAACGATGCGGGCACAATTGTCTCCGGCACGTGTCGACACCATATTGGCTGCCGTGAAAGGGGTGAAGTTAGGCCACGCCATCACTATGAAACACTTTCAACGAGTGTTGGGTCTCCTGGCGGCTGCGTCCAGCGTAATACCATCTGGACTGCTGCACATGAGACCCCTGCAGTGGTGGCTAAGAACCAAGGGTTTTTCCCCTAGGGGAATCCTCTCCGTCTGATTTGGGTTACGCGCAAGTGTCTTCGTTCCCTATCAGTTTGGAAGGAAACTTGGTTCCTGTCCCAGGGGCCCGTGCTGGGAGGGTCTTGTCGCCGGCTGGTTATTTCGACAGACGCCTCCCTCACGGGCTGGGGCGCGGTCATGGATGGCTGCTTTGCAAGGGGATCCTGGCAGGTGCATCGATCCGAGTGGCATATCAACTGTCTCGAGATGTTGGCGGTGTTCCAGGCTCTAAGGAGTTTCCTGCCCGATCTCCAAGGCCACCACGTCCTGGTTCGTTCCGAGGAGAACAACACAGCGGTGGTGACCTATCTGAATCACCAGGGCGTTCTGCGCTCGCGCCCTCTGGACAGACTGGCGCGTCAGATCCTCCTGTGGTCCCAGCAGAGGTTACTATCGCTCAGGGCGATGTATCTCCCCGGGACGCAGAATCAGGGAGCAGACCTGCTGTCGAGGCAGGGGCTGAGGCCCGTGGAATGGAGACTTCACCCCGAAGTGGTGGAGCTCTTGTGCGAAGAGTTCAGCGCCATAGACGTGGATCTGTTTGCGTCTCAAGAGACTACGCACTGCCCGCTATGGTTTCTCTCATTCCTCCAGCCCCGTTGGGTCTGGACACCATGATACATTCGTGGCCGAGGCTACGTCTGTACGCTTTTCCCCCAGTCGCTCTGCTCCCAGGGTTCTGGAGCGGGTCCGCCAGGACAATGTCGGCCTACTGCTCGTAGCCCCGTTCTGGCCAACCCGGGTGTGGTTCTCGGACATCATGTCGCTCCTGGACGGCCCGCTGTGGCGGATCCCTCTGAGGAGAGACCTGCTGTCC
>NW_024041764.1:0-19576 GCF_014851395.1 Micropterus salmoides | reverse complement strand
GTTGCAACTCCTTCCGTAGCATGCGGTCTACTCTGACAGCAAGGACTGCAGCTGTTAGCTCTAGGCGAGGAATTGTTGTCTGCTTCAGTGGAGCAACTCTGGCCTTCCCCTCATAAATGCAACATGCACTTTATTGTCCCTTTCCAGTCTTAAGTAAGAGACAGCTCCATACCCAACCTCGCTGGCATCAGAGAAGTGATGAAGTATAGTGAGAGGGTTGCCAGAGTCATTAGGCTTAATGCAACGATCAATCTTGAACCTTGCCACCTGTGGAGATCTTCCAACCAGCCAGCCCATTGCTTAGTGAGAACATGGGGAATAACTTCGTCCCATCCTAGGTTTCTTTACAGAGTTCCTGCGTAACAACTTTGCCATCATGCTGAATGGAGCAAGGAAGCCCAATGGGTCATAAAGGGAGCGACCACCGAAAGAATTCCTCTTCTCATCCGTGGTTGCTCTTGTACTATGAGGCCTTAAATCCAAATTGATCAGTCTCAACGTACCACTGTAGTCCTAATGTACGTCAACAGGAAGTTGATCTGTTTCCAAATCCAGCTCCATCATGTCTTTTGCTCTGTGGACTTCACTGACAGAGCGCAACACTGCACACTATTGCTGACCCATTTTGACAGAGTGAATCCTCCCTTCGACAGAGTGCAGTTAAATCCTGGATCATTTTCCAGCTTCCTTCTGAGGCCATTGAACGGAGGCAATCATCAACATAAATTGTTTTTCACTGTACCACAACTTCTGGAGGGAAGTGTTCTGCGTTGTCATCTGCAGTTCTCCTTAAGGCATAATTGCACAGCTTGGCGATGATGCAGCTCCAAATAGATGTACCTTCATGCGGTATTCCTGCGGAGCCTGCAGTGTCACCACCTGGCCACCAAGGAAGCGGGAAAGTCAACGTGCTTATTTGAGACATGAACCTGGTGAAACATAGATTGGATATCAGCCACTATTGCAATAGGCTCTGCCTAAATCGGACCAAATCTCCAATGAGGCTGTTGGTGAGATCGGGGCCTTGCACAACCTTTCTTTGGCCCATTGTTCTCAA
The DNA here is from genome assembly GCF_014851395.1 of Micropterus salmoides. Taxonomy (NCBI): domain Eukaryota; kingdom Metazoa; phylum Chordata; class Actinopteri; order Centrarchiformes; family Centrarchidae; genus Micropterus; species Micropterus salmoides. Next base: position 18,519 of record NW_024041764.1, on the reverse strand, counting down.
CAAAATGCTTGTCTTCTTACCTCGCAAATTTAACCTTTTCGCCATGGTTTCTGTACAGAATGTGCCGGAACTGCCAGGATCCAGAAAGGCATATGTCTGCATGATCTTATTAGTCAGTTTGCTTCTGACTTTTACTGCAACAATAGAGAAGGTAGAATCATCTCCCACACCGGCCCCAATATGGCCACATGTCTGAAAAGTTACGGTTGAATCACTTGAAAGGCTCACCGGTGGTTTGGCTTGTCTACAGATGTACCTTTATCCTGTCTTTCTATATGAAGGACCCCAGGGTGTTTCTGAAGACATACATGGCAATCCAACGACTCCTACAGTCCTGCTTGTATGGCCTACCTTCAGGCAACCAAAACATATACCCTTGTCCTTAATGAAGTTGATCTTCTCCCGGTGTGCCTTGGCTTTAACTGTGAGCACTGGACCCAGTGTGTGGTTTCTCTGCAGGCAGAAAATACAGCAATAAGTGGAGGTTGTGCTATGTTCTGCAGGCCCGTGCATAGCTTCTTCCCTCACAGAAGTGACATTCGTATGTAGCCTTTCCTTCCTTCTTTGTCGTAGCTGACTGCTACAGGGGCCTTGACATTGACAGGCCTTGAAGGATGTTGAGGATCTTGAATGTTTCCAACACTGGTCTGTAACAATTTTCACTTGTCTCTCAATAAAATTACAAGATCAATGATGTAGCCCTCTGCCCTTCTTCTTGCAGATCACATGCATTTCCTCCATTTTTCTCTTTTTGTAAGGAAGTTTAAAATGATACTCCGCATGTTAGCTGGTAAGTCCATTCCTCATATACATTACTTGTTCTGTTAGTTTGAACATCCTCGAAGAACAGAGAGAATGATTGTAATCCTTTTACATCTTCACCTTTGATGGGTGTCCAGTTGAATATTTTCTCCATTAGGCGATGCAATTCTATGTTCATCTCCAAAGTGCTGAGCAAGAAGACTCTTGGCTCTGTGATAGCCTTGATCGGAGGTATATGCTGACAACTATGCACAAGATCCTTTGGCTGCCCCCTAGTGTATTGCTCAAGGAAGCTCAAACAGTCGCTGGATTCTTCGTTTTCTTCTCCACTACATTTCAAAGGCTCTAATGAAGGATTTATATTGAAGAGGGTCCCATCAAAAATTTGCAGATTTCTTGGAGGTAGAACAGAGGAAACATTTTGTTGAACCAACAGTGCAGTGATTTCGTTTTGTTTTTGCATAGCTCAACCATGTCATTAGGGCCCGAGCACGACCGTGTGAGGTCCCTATTGAATTTGCTCGGATTATATTTTTATTTTTTTTTATTTTTTTAGGCCCGAGCACGACCGTGCGAGTCCCTATTGAATTGCTCGGATTATATATATTTTTTTTTTTTTTTTTTTTTTTTTTTTTTTCTGCAAAGTAGGCCCAAATGACATGGCCTAAACATACTCGAAAACTCACCAAAATTTGCAAACATGTCAGAACCGTGAAAAATTTCGTATTCTACAAGTTTCGCACATGGGCGTGGCAAAATGACTCGCTAGCGCCACCTTGAAAATTGGAAATGATTAGCCCCTCGTTCACGTTCAACCTACATGTACGAAATTTTCTGGGGACATGTATCGTATCAAGACGCACAAAAAAGCCTCAAGAACCCATAGCCTAAAGTCAACAGGAAGTCGGCCATTTTGAATTTTATGGCCATTTTTGGATGATTTACACACTTCGTACTTTAACGAACTCCTCCTAGGGATTTAGTCGGATCGACGTCAAATTTCTGCTGTGCCTTCTAAAGGCATTGACGATGAAAAGTTGTGCTATTTGCGTTTTCGTCAATGGGCGTGTCCGTGGCGTCGATGATTCGCATGAAACAGGAAGTTGTTGTAACTTCAGTGTACATGCTCACATCTGGACCAAACTGTACATGTAGGATGAGAGTCCCGCCCTGAACACATGTACATGCCGACATTCACCCACAGTCATAGCGCCACCTGCTGGCAACAGAAAGTGACCTTTAACGAAGCAGCCCCCGCCGCACGTTTCACCTACGTGCACGAATTTTCTGTGGTACGTGTATCTTGTCCAGACGCAAAAAAAGCCTCTTGGAGCCATAGCCTAAAATCAACAGGAAGTCGGCCATTTTGAATTTTACGTCAAATTTTGGATGATTTACACACTTCGTACTTTAACGAACTCCTCCTAGGGATTTAGTCCGACCGACCTCAAATTTGTGCTGTGCCTTCTAAAGGCATTGAAGATGAAAAGTTGTGCTATTTGCAAGTTTTCGTCAATGGGCGTGTCCGTGGCGTGGCGTCAAAGATCAGCTCTTCGCCATGACACGGAAGTTGTCGTAACTTCAGTGTACATGCTCACATCTGGACCAAACTGTACATGTAGGATGAGAGTCCCGCCCTGAACACATGTACATGCTGACATTCACAGACAGTCATAGCGCCACCTGCTGGCAACAGGAAGTGACTTTTAACGAAGCAGCCCCCGCCGCACGTTTTACCTACGTGCACGAATTTTCTGTGGTACGTGTATCTTGTCCAGACGCACAAAAAAGCTCTTGGAGCGATGCCCTAAATCAACAGGAAGTCGGCCATTTTGAATTTTACGTCAAATTTTGGATGATTTACACACTTCGTACTTTAACGAACTCCTCCTAGGGATTTAGTCCGACCGACCTCAAATTTGTGCTGTGCCTTCTAAAGGCATTGAAGATGAAAAGTTGTGCTATTTGCAAGTTTTCGTCAATGGGCGTGTCCGTGGCGTGGCGTCAAAGATCAGCTCTTCGCCATGACACGGAAGTTGTCGTAACTTCAGTGTACATGCTCACATCTGGACCAAACTGTACATGTAGGATGAGAGTCCCGCCCTGAACACATGTACATGCTGACATTCACAGACAGTCATAGCGCCACCTTGGCAACAGGAAGTGACTTTTAACGAAGCAGCCCCCGCCGCACGTTTTACCTACGTGCACGAATTTTCTGTGGTACGTGTATCTTGTCCAGACGCACAAAAAAGCCTCTTGGAGCGATGCCCTAAAATCAACAGGAAGTCGGCCATTTTGAATTTTACGTCAAATTTTGGATGATTTACACACTTCGTACTTTAACGAACTCCTCCTAGGGATTTAGTCCGACCGACTTCAAATTTGTGCTGTGCCTTCTAAAGGCATTGAAGATGAAAAGTTGTGCTATTTGCGAGTTTTCGTCAATGGGTGTGTCCGTGGCGTGGCGTCAGAGATCAAGTCTTCGCCATGACACAGGAAGTTGTTGTAACTTCAGTGTACATGCTCACATCTGAACCAAACTTTACGTGCTTGATAACTCTCCCACCCCGCTATGGAGGACCGATCCTGACACAGTCAGAAATAAATACAGAAATAAATAAATGCTCAATAAATAATAAGCATCCAATTAAATACACAAAAAAATAATAAATAAATAAATGTAGGTAGTAATTAAATTATACAAGGAGACATAAATGTATTATTTTAATTAGTGCCTTTACTTATTCACCTTTGTTATAATTACCTTATTTGTTTATTCAACTTTATTTATTACTAATTTTTTTAATGTATTTATTTATGTGTGTGTTTTAATATTTTTGTCTGTTTTATTCTTCCTTTGTATTTATTTACCTTATTTATTTTCACCCATGGTATTTATTTCTGCCTGTCTTAAATTTTTGTATGCATTTCTGCCTCATTATGCAAATGAGGAGGGGCTGTGTCTCAAGGGGTCATCTTCTCTGCTATTGGTGGACCAGTCAGACAGGAGAGCTCCTACTCTGCCTGCAGACATCAACGATCTTGCCCCTCACACAGTCAGATGGCTTCCTTCAGTGCGCTGAGGTTTTAACAACTCTGAAGACAATACTACCAGCAATGTCTTCCTTCTCTTTTCACGTAGACGCTCCGACAGACAGTGCTTTCAGTTTGCTGCATGCATGGACACAGAACTGCGGTATAGGGAGAAGCACACGGTCAGCTGGCTGCAGCTAAATCTGGAGTGCACTCGTATTCAATTCTGTATGGTAAATTCAGTTTTAACGGAGCAGAGCGAGCTGACAGGCAGAGTTAGAGACTTTTTCTGTCCGTTTCTCTCTTTACAAAGACGCATGTTGCAGTCAGAGTCTTCTCTGAGATGCGAGCACGACATACAACACAATTTATCAAATTACACAACGGATATACAGTATGAAAATAAGATTGATTGGATTATACTCACAGGAAGTATAAAACCTCTTACATGGTCTATTAAAAGTAAAGTAACACAAAAATGTCAGGGAAATTACTTTACTTAGATTTAAGTACTGCAGTTGTACATTTGAAATACCTTCCTACCTTTCTGATAGGAAGCCTTCTTGAGGTGGTATAAAACATTTCTTCTTATATTCTGATTTGAGTTGTGGACAACTATGACCACATGAATTAAAAAATTAAACATTTCACTGCCCAAGTCAGCTATACACAAGTCTTGTTCATCAGACTACATGCTGTACAGTATTTGTGGACAGATTTTGTCCCAGGATTTATTATGCATTTCTTCTTCTTCGTTGCATGATTTAGAATAATAAGGTGAGAAATGGGTCTGTTCTGAGTTCATCCTGCACTGCAGCAGCTAATAAAGTCCATTTATCCCAAAAACGCTTTTCTTTTAGGCAGGCTGGAGCAGAAAACAACTCACCTTTCTCAAGTTGTACAGTAATGTCACATGTGTATGAAGGTGGATCAAACAAGCTAATCTTAAATGTCAAAGTAGAGAGGAGCCTAGTAGGCCTATTTATTTTCATTCATTACACAATATGAATAAGCTATGCAGACAGTTGTAAAGAAAGAACATCTTTTTCTTCTGTTCTCTACTTGTTATAGTTACACAGTATTAGGGGTGTGGGCTGTATTAAAAGTATCCACTGTTCTCCCATGCTCTAACACACAGTAACGATGAAATGTGTGCTGTTCTCACATTCTTCCTCTGTATGTACACATAAACAACAAGGCAGGAATTAATTTTTTGTTTTGGGTACATTATTGTTCAGTGTACATGTCACATCTGAAACAAACTTTACGTGCTTGATAACTCTCCCACCCCGCAGACATCTACACGCCAATACCGATTTATATTCATAGCGGCAAGTGCTATGTAGCTCCACATAGGGGACACAGGAAGTGACATATAGCACCTTCATGCGGCTCGGAACCGCGTAGGAAATTCACAGCCGCACCGGCAGAGCTCCAGAATGTGCAACTCGGCCGGCTCACCGCGGACGCGCTTACAAGTGCGAGGGCCCGCCCAACGCTGCTTGCAGCTTTAATTAGGGCCCGAGCACGACCGTGCGAGGTCCCTATTGAATTGCTCGGATTATTTTTTTTTTTTTTTTTTTTTTTTTTTTTTTTTTTCTGCAAAGTAGGCCCAAATGACATGGCCTAAACATACTCGAAAACTCACCAAAATTTGCAAACATGTCAGAACCGGTGAAAAATTTCGTATTCTACAAGTTTCGCACATGGGCGTGGCAAAATGACTCGCTAGCGCCACCTAGAAAATTGGAAATGATTAGCCCCTCGTTCACGTTCAACCTACATGTACGAAATTTTCTGGGGACATGTATCGTATCAAGACGCACAAAAAAGCCTCAAGAACCCATAGCCTAAAGTCAACAGGAAGTCGGCCATTTTGAATTTTATGGCCATTTTTGGATGATTTACACTTCGTACTTTAACGAACTCCTCCTAGGGATTTAGTCGGATCGACGTCAAATTTCTGCTGTGCCTTCTAAAGGCATTGACGATGAAAAGTTGTGCTATTTGCGCGTTTTCGTCAATGGGCGTGTCCGTGGCGTCGATGATTCGCAATGAAACAGGAAGTTGTTGTAACTTCAGTGTACATGCTCACATCTGGACCAAACTGTACATGTAGGATGAGAGTCCCGCCCTGAACACATGTACATGCCGACATTCACCCACAGTCATAGCGCCACCTGCTGGCAACAGAAAGTGACCTTTAACGAAGCCCCCCGCCGCACGTTTCACCTACGTGCACGAATTTTCTGTGGTACGTGTATCTTGTCCAGACGCACAAAAAAGCCTCTTGGAGCCATAGCCTAAAATCAACAGGAAGTCGGCCATTTTGAATTTTACGTCAAATTTTGGATGATTTACACACTTCGTACTTTAACGAACTCCTCCTAGGGATTTAGTCCGACCGACCTCAAATTTGTGCTGTGCCTTCTAAAGGCATTGAAGATGAAAAGTTGTGCTATTTGCAAGTTTTCGTCAATGGGCGTGTCCGTGGCGTGGCGTCAAAGATCAGCTCTTCGCCATGACACGGAAGTTGTCGTAACTTCAGTGTACATGCTCACATCTGGACCAAACTGTACATGTAGGATGAGAGTCCCGCCCTGAACACATGTACATGCTGACATTCACCACAGTCATAGCGCCACCTGCTGGCAACAGGAAGTGACTTTTAACGAAGCAGCCCCCGCCGCACGTTTTACCTACGTGCACGAATTTTCTGTGGTACGTGTATCTTGTCCAGACGCACAAAAAAGCCTCTTGGAGCGATGCCCTAAAATCAACAGGAAGTCGGCCATTTTGAATTTTACGTCAAATTTTGGATGATTTACACACTTCGTACTTTAACGAACTCCTCCTAGGGATTTAGTCCGACCGACCTCAAATTTGTGCTGTGCCTTCTAAAGGCATTGAAGATGAAAAGTTGTGCTATTTGCAAGTTTTCGTCAATGGGCGTGTCCGTGGCGTGGCGTCAAAGATCAGCTCTTCGCCATGACACGGAAGTTGTCGTAACTTCAGTGTACATGCTCACATCTGGACCAAACTGTACATGTAGGATGAGAGTCCCGCCCTGAACACATGTACATGCTGACATTCACAGACAGTCATAGCGCCACCTGCTGGCAACAGGAAGTGACTTTTAACGAAGCAGCCCCCGCCGCACGTTTTACCTACGTGCACGAATTTTCTGTGGTACGTGTATCTTGTCCAGACGCACAAAAAAGCCTCTTGGAGCGATGCCCTAAAATCAACAGGAAGTCGGCCATTTTGAATTTTACGTCAAATTTTGGATGATTTACACACTTCGTACTTTAACGAACTCCTCCTAGGGATTTAGTCCGACCGACTTCAAATTTGTGCTGTGCCTTCTAAAGGCATTGAAGATGAAAAGTTGTGCTATTTGCGAGTTTTCGTCAATGGGTGTCCGTGGCGTGGCGTCAGAGATCAAGTCTTCGCCATGACACAGGAAGTTGTTGTAACTTCAGTGTACATGCTCACATCTGAACCAAACTTTACGTGCTTGATAACTCTCCCACCCCGCTATGGAGGACCGATCCTGACACAGTCAGAAATAAACAGAAATAAATAAATGCTCAATAAATAAATAAGCATCCAATTAAATACACAAAAAAATAAGTAAATAAATAAATGTAGGTAGTAATTAAATTATACAAGGAGACATAAATGTATATTTTTTAGTGCCTTTACTTATTCACCTTTGTTATAATTACCTTATTTGTTTATTCAACTTTATTTATTACTAATTTTTTTAATGTATTTATTTATGTGTGTTTTAATATTTTTGTCTGTTTTATTCTTCCTTTGTATTTATTTACCTTATTTATTTTCACCCATGGTATTTATTTCTGCCTGTCTTAAATTTTTGTATGCATTTCTGCCTCATTATGCAAATGAGGAGGGGCTGTGTCTCAAGGGGTCATCTTCTCTGCTATTGGTGGACCAGTCAGACAGGAGAGCTCCTACTCTGCCTGCAGACATCAACGATCTTGCCCCTCACACAGTCAGATGGCTTCCTTCAGTGCGCTGAGGTGTTTAACAACTCTGAAGACAATACTACCAGCAATGTCTTCCTTCTCTTTTCACGTAGAAGCACCGACAGACAGTGCTTTCAGTTTGCTGCATGCATGGACACAGAACTGCGGTATAGGGAGAAGCACACGGTCAGCTGGCTGCAGCTAAATCTGGAGTGCACTCGTATTCAATTCTGTATGGTAAATTCAGTTTTAACGGAGCAGAGCGAGCTGACAGGCAGAGTTAGAGACTTTTTCTGTCTGTTTCTCTCTTTACAAAGACGCATGTTGCAGTCAGAGTCTTCTCTGAGATGCGAGCACGACATACAACACAATTTATCAAATTACACAACGGATATACAGTATGAAAATAAGATTGATTGGATTATACTCACAGGAAGTATAAAACCTTACATGGGTCTATTAAAAGTAAAGTAACACAAAATGTCAGGGAAATTACTTTACTTAGATTTAAGTACTGCAGTTGTACATTTGAAATACCTTCCTACCTTTTGATAGGAAGCCTTCTTGAGGTGGTATAAAACATTTCTTCTTATATTCTGATTTGAGTTGTGGACAACTATGACCACATGAATTAAAAAAACATTTCACTGCCCAAGTCAGCTATAACACAAGTCTTGTCATCAGACTACATGCTGTACAGTATTTGTGGACAGATTTTGTCCCAGGATTTCTTATGCATTTCTTCTTCTTCGTTGCATGATTTAGAATAATAAGGTGAGAAATGGGTCTATTCTGAGTTCATCCTGCACTGCAGCAGCTAATAAAGTCCATTTAATCCCAAAACGCTTTTCTTTTAGGCAGGCTGGAGCAGAAAACAACTCACCTTTCTCAAGTTGTACAGTAATGTCACATGTGTATGAAGGTGGATCAAACAAGCTAATCTTAAATGTCAAAGTAGAGAGGAGCCTAGTAGGCCTATTTATTTTCATTCATTACACAATATGAATAAGCTATGCAGACAGTTGTAAAGAAAGAACATCTTTTTCTTCTGTTCTCTACTTGTTATAGTTACACAGTATTAGGGGTGTGGGCTGTATTAAAAGTATCCACTGTTCTCCCATGCTCTAACACACAGTAACGATGAAATGTGTGCTGTTCTCACATTCTTCCTCTGTATGTACACATAAACAACAAGGCAGGGAAATATAAAAGGAATTTATTTTATTGTTTGGGTACATTATTGTTCAGTGTACATGTCACATCTGAAACAAACTTTACGTGCTTGATAACTCTCCCACCCCGCAGACATCTACACGTCAATACCGATTTATTTCATAGCGGCAAGTGCTATGTAGCTCCACATAGGGGACACAGGAAGTGACATATAGCACTTCATGCGGCGTCGGAACCGCGTAGGAAATTCACAGCCGCACCGGCAGAGCTCCAGAATGTGCAACTCGGCCGGCTCACGCGCGGACGCGCTTACAAGTGCGAGGGCCCGCCCAACGCTGCTTGCAGCTTTAATTTTTTTTTTTTTTTTTTTTTCTGCAAAGTAGGCCAAATGACATGGCCTAAACATACTCGAAAACTCACCAAAATTTGCAAACATGTCAGAACCGGTGAAAAATTTCGTATTCTACAAGTTTCGCACATGGGCGTGCAAAATGACTCGCTAGCGCCACCTAGAAAATTGGAAAATTAGCCCCTCGTTCACGTTCAACCTACATGTACGAAATTTTCTGGGGACATGTATCATATCAAGACGCACAAAAAAGCCTCAAGAACCCATAGCCTAAAGTCAACAGGAAGTCGGCCATTTTGAATTTTACGGCCATTTTTGGATGATTTACACACTTCGTACTTTAACGAACTCCTCCTAGGGATTTAGTCCGACCGACCTCAAATTTCTGCTGTGCCTTCTAAAGGCATTGAAGATGAAAAGTTGTGCTATTTGCAAGTTTTCGTCAATGGGCGTGTCCGTGGCGTGGCGTCAAAGATCAACTCTTCGCCATGACACGGAAGTTGTCGTAACTTCAGTGTACATGCTCACATCTGGACCAAACTGTACATGTAGGATGAGAGTCCCGCCCTGAACACATGTACATGCTGACATTCACCCACAGTCATAGCGCCACCTGCTGGCAACAGGAAGTGACTTTTAACGAAGCAGCCCCCGCCGCACGTTTCACCTACGTGCACGAATTTTCTGTGGTACGTGTATCTTGTCCAGACGCACAAAAAAGTCTCTTGGAGCGATAGCCTAAACAACAGGAAGTCGGCCATTTTGAATTTTACGTCAAATTTTGGATGATTTACACACTTCGTACTTTAACGAACTCCTCCTAGGGATTTAGTCCGACCGACCTCAAATTTTGCTGTGCCTTCTAAAGGCATTGAAGATGAAAAGTTGTGCTATTTGCAAGTTTTCGTCAATGGGCGTGTCCGTGGCGTGGCGTCAAAGATCACTCTTCGCCATGACACGGAAGTTGTCGTAACTTCAGTGTACATGCTCACATCTGGACCAAACTGTACATGTAGGATGAGAGTCCCGCCCTGAACACATGTACATGCTGACATTCACCCACAGTCATAGCGCCACCTGCTGGCAGAGGAAGTGACTTTTAACGAAGCAGCCCCCGCCGCACGTTTCACCTACGTGCACGAATTTTCTGTGGTACGTGTATCTTGTCCAGACGCACAAAAAAGCCTCTTGGAGCGATGCCCTAAAATCAACAGGAAGTCGGCCATTTTGAATTTTACGTCAAATTTTGGATGATTACACACTTCGTACTTTAACGAACTCCTCCTAGGGATTTAGTCCGACCGACTTCAAATTTGTGCTGTGCCTTCTAAAGGCATTGAAGATGAAAAGTTGTGCTATTTGCGAGTTTTCGTCAATGGGTGTGTCCGTGGCGTGGCGTCAAGATCAAGTCTTCGCCATGACACAGGAAGTTGTTGTAACTTCAGTGTACATGCTAACATCTGAACCAAACTTTACGTGCTTGATAACTCTCCCACCCCGCTATGGAGGACCGATCCTGACACAGTCAGAAATAAATACAGAAATAAATAAATGCTCAATAAATAATAAGCTCCAATTAAATACACAAAAAATAAAGTAAATAAATAAATGTGGTATTAATTAAATTATACAAGGAGACATAAATGTATATTTTAATTAGTGCCTTTACTTATTCACCTTTGTTATAATTACCTTATTTTTATTCTCCCTTATATCTCAACTTTATTATTACTAATTTTTTTAATATATTTATTTATGTGTGTGTTTTAATATTTTTCTGTTTTATTCTTCCTTTGTATTTTTCTACCTTATTTATTTTCACCCATGGTATTATTTCTGCCTGTCCTTTTTAAATTCTGTATGCATTTCTGATCATTATGCAAATGAGGGGGGCTGTGTCTCAAGGGGTCATCTCTCTGCTGCTATGGTGGACCAGTCAGACAGGAGAGCTCTAGCTACTCTGCCTGCAGACATCAACGATCTTGCCCCTCACACAGTCAGATGGCTTCCTTCAGTGCGCTGAGGTGTTTAACAACTCTGAAGACACTACCAGCCATGTCTTCCTTCTCTTTTCACGTAGACGCTCCGACAGACAGTGCTTTCAGTTTGCTGCATGCATGGACACAGAACTGCGGTACAGCACACAGTAACGATGAAATGTGTGCTGTTATCACATTCTTCCTCTGTATGTACACATAAACAACAAGGCAGGGAAATATAAAAGGAATTTTTTTAGTGTTTGGGTACATTATTGTTCAGTGTACATGCTCACATCTGAACCAAACTTTGCGTGCTTGATAACTCTCTGACCCCCAGACATCTACACGTCAATACCGATTTATATTCATAGCGGCAAGTGCTATGTAGCTCCACATAGGGGACACAGGAAGTGACATATAGCACCTTCATGCGGCGACATAACCGCGTAGGAAATTCACAGCCGCACCGGCAGAGCTCCAGAATATGCACTCGGCCGGCTCACACGCCGGACGCGCTTACAAGTGCGAGGGCCCGCCCAACGCTGCTTGCAGCTTTAATTTTGGTTATTACCGCTTTGAGTTTGAGTGTTTAATATACGTCCCATTTGACGTCCATTTGTAGTCTGTACTTCTTGATATGGAGCTTCTGGCACAATCGGCCTTCCATACATTTGGTCAGCAAATCCTTGTCTTGGCCTAACAACTGTGGTAGGATCAGGTACAGCAGGAAAATCATTTTCATGTGGGACAAAAGCTTTGACAAGAGGATCTAAACCAATGGACCTTTGAGCTTTGCTCCTCTCCAAATAAGAGTTCATTCCATCAGATCGTCTTGAACCGCACTGTGATGAGTTCATTTCTAAAACCTGAAGCCTGCAGTTGTAGCTGCCAAATCCATTTCAAGCGCCATGCTCCTTTTCTCTACGAAGCCTTTCTTCCTGCGCTTCTATATGATGTTTCCTTTTAAAGCTTCAGAGCGTTAAGAAGAGCTGCTCTCTCGGCCTCCGCATTAATGCGCGCTGCAGATGTTGCAGAAGTCTTTGATATGCCAGTGGTACGTGATTTTACAGAACTTGCTTTTACACTTGTGACATTAGAAATACTGTCTTCAGGTTGTATTCCATCATCACACATCCTGCGTCGATAAGTTCTTTTGGCTGGTATGGACAACCAGCTTTAGAAAGCCACTCCTTCACATCTTCAATAAATGCATGACATGATTTCATCTTCTCCTCAAAGGTTTTGGTTTTAGTGGTGATATTCATCTTCTGGTAGAGGCAATTCCATGAATGTTTCATGTATATCGAGTGCTTCTTCATAACACTTAATGAACAAAGCGAGCTGAGTGTTCACCACGTCTGCATTTTCATTTAATTCCATTAGGGCACGGATTTTTATCCATAAGCTTTTTAGCCTGGTTGATTTTTGCAGTACGTTTTTCTTGACAAGTTTTTATGTAAAAGCATTCCTTTAAAAGTCAATTGATTGACCGCTTGATTCCGGCCTCTCCACATCAGTCATTTTGTTGCAAACTTGTAGCTTAATGTTGATAATGTCCGTGAAGGTTCACAATTGGGCAACAAGGTTAGCAAGGATAGCGATCTTATCGTAACAAACTTTGTTTTATAGAACCATCCTCTTCATCCACACAAGTGCACACAGCACTGGCTTACACTTAATGTATAGGCCACCCGCAGGGTTGATGATTCACAAACAAGATCACGTACCTCTTCATAAACGTTTTCCTATACAGCATTTTTTGAAGTACATACCAACTGGAGATTTTTTTAGCTCGGGCAAGGCTCTGTCTCATGCCAGCAGATAATCCACAAATGTAAATAAAACAATCCCTTCTGATTTTCCATCGGGTATCCCAATAATATCCGAAGCGAATTCCAAGGAAAGTTCTTCTTTCTTTAATCCATGAGCGGTTTTTTACTTGATGTAGTGGCCGTTTGTCAACAAACAAAATAAAGTTAAACTTAAATCAAACCTTCAAACGACAACTTCTAGCACCCTGGGCAGGTAATGTACGCAGGCAAGAAATAAATCAATTTCAAACTGGATTCAGGGTTGTGGCTGGTTTATTTGTTCCAACTGAGCAAGCAATACAGCATCTCTCACGCTGGTAAAAAACCATGTGCCCATCACCAGGTGCTGCCGCTCACTTCCTACTTCCTACCTATATTTACCCTCACCTGTGCCCACTACTGCCCTCAGGTGTCTAAATCAACATTGCAATTATTAAACTAACCAAAAATAAAGACTAAACATATATAAAACAATTAACTAAACAAACAAACAAAACAAAACATTATCAAATATGTATACATATATACGTATTTCTAATATAACAAAATCATAATAATAATCAATTTAATTAACAAATACCACTACTGAAAGCAAACTAATGTAGCTTCAACACATAGCAAGACCTCTAACCCATATTTGCAATCAGTCCCTACAAACTGGTGTCTTTCTAGATAAAATTAAATAGCTAAAGTAATACCAATATATAAAACTGGAGACAAACTTATACTACACAACTACAGACCCATCTCATTGCTTCCACAGTTTCTCAAAATATTGGAAAAAATGTTCTTTATAAGGCTGGGTGATTTCACCGCCAAACATAATATTCTGTGTGAACAATATGGTTTCAGAGCTGACAGATCAGCTTCTTTGCAATGATAGAATTTATAGAAAAAGTTACAAACGCAGGAAACAAAATGCAGTAGAATATTTCTAGATCTCAAAAAGCTATTGACACAAAGATCACAAATTATGATTAAAAAAACAAAGATATGGTATTAGAGGAATTGCACCGACATGGTTATCCAGTTACCTTGGAGAAGCTACTGGATACCATAGAAAAGGAAGTGGGGAAGATGAAGATTTGGTTTGATGAAAATAAACTAACACTGAATTTGAGTAAAACAAGATTTATAATATTTGGAAACCGATTAACCGACACAGAATATCAAAACATCATCATACGCTTACATGTAAACTTCTTTTTCTGTAGTTGCTCCTTCCATGTTTGTTTATCTTTCTTTTTAATGCTTCCGCTGGTAACCCTGTGTTTAACATGACTCTATGAACTGTGGGTAATTTCTTCAGGCAAAGTTTGCAGAGATGCAGAATTAAAGAAAGAGTGCATAAAGTGCACAAAAAGTCTTCGAGAGAGCCCTCATGCACTTGACAATTTTACACTGGGACAGCCTTAAGTCCTCACGGATTTACCGGGAGTGTGCCTCAAAGTCCGTGAGTGTAGAGACTGGGATTCAGCCAATGACTGAGTGATGAATCCAAATGTGCAGACAAGCAAGTCACGCTGTCTGTGTATCAAACGCACACTTCTATAACTGTTGAACTATGAGGCCAACATTGCTCAGTTTATATTTTTGTTAAGGAGAGTCAGCCCATACCAACTACCTGAGCTCCGAGATTCCTCAGGAGGTGAAGCAGAGGATAGCCAGGATGGGAGTGGACACGATGCTGAAGATGGTGAGATACATCCCCTGCTGGATGATCAGTTGCATCTGATTTAATGATTCCATTAATATTACTTCATAACGTGTGTGAATCTTCTTGTCTGTTATACATTTGTTCATGTTGGTTCTGTGTGATGAGAGAAATTGTGATTATGTTTATATGTTGATTATATTTGTCTGGTACATTGTCTCCATCTATATGTCTGCGTTCCAGGTTTTTGTGGACAACTTTGTCCACGGGATCTCCATCCCGGAAACATTCTGGTCCAGTGTTGGGAGCCGTTCCTGGTTCCAGGGACAGTGCTGCAGGTATCTCAGGGGAGGCCTATGGTAAGACCACACTCACCGACTTGTGGGACACAGTGGTGGTCAGCGTCAGGCCGGTCCCGTGTCCTCTTCAGCTGGTGCTGCTGACGCCGGCATCGTAGCCCAGCTAATGATCGTGATCTTGCCAACTTCAAGGCCGTCTTCACGCTGTGGTCCTGTGTCAGGTAACGACGGGAAGGGTACATAGATGAGACTTCCAGTACTAGTTTCACTGAAATTGTACATAGGAGTTTCACACGAAATGTAATTTTTTTAAAATTCTCATATCAATAGTATTTTATTTTTTTTTTATTTATTTATTTTTTTACAGTAAATGGTTGGGATGCTTCAACAATGAACAAAAAAATTGTTTTGGACTAACTGTCACTGTGGTTTGATTTCCTTTCTTCAGGGTGAGCGAGTGGCAGAGTTGATCCTGAATCACGCTCGGGCCAATGAGTGCCAAGACGTGCCGCAGTTTAAGAAGGAAATGGCCCAGCTGGTGGACCATGCCCCACCAACACCCTCTCCTTTGGGAAAGGTACAACCAGATATGTGTTTTTTCTTATTGTGTATGATTTGGTTTCTGATGCAGGGCTGCGTGATGATGTGTAATAAATTGAATTTGCATCATTCTGTGATTGTTATGTGATACTCACCATGGTCTGATATCCTTTCCTTCTGTTTGTATTGTGTGCTCTATTTGTTTAATAACATTTGATTTATATTTTGTCTTAGCTTTCATGTTCTCATTGTGTATATGTAACTCAGCAGGAGGTTTTTGACTATTCACAATGACTTCTGGCTGGTGAAAGTGACAGTGAAGAGTCACAGAGTATTATTGGTGTGTTTTGTTGATAGTTTTTTGTTGATTTTACAGATCCAAGTTGGTGAATTGCTGTCCAAAGTCTTTGGTTTACTCATCAAACACAAGGTAGAATATCAGGTGGTTACATTCATGATGGTGAACAAACATGCATCTGGTTCAGAACCCACACTTAATCTTTAAGTGGTATTAAGACAGGTGACAACTCTGAATCACTGCTGTTGCTGTGGTCCCAATAGGTTTTCTCAAGTATATAGCAGCACTTTTAAGTTTTAGTTTGAGGCAATTTAAGATTAATCACTGCGCTCTTCTTTGCTCCATGTTGCTCCTAGGGAGGTCTAGCTTGCGAGGCTGCTGCTTTGTGGAGGCCTGGTTAATGCTTTTTCAAAATGACAAAAACAGGAATAATTCAAGGTGAATCACAAGAAAACAAAAACTACAGGTGACCTAAACATATTTGAATCTTTTGTATATAGGACACAGTGTACTTGTAAGTAATGTAATGATAAACCGATTATACTGAACAGTCATTGTAATGGACCAAATAATGTTTTTTGCATCGAGTTCCCCTCACTGATCCTGGTCAGCTCTGTGTGATATAACAATATTTCACTTCCTTTTAAAAGGATAAAGCTTATTAAAATCCAGCAAAATCCACAGAAACAATCATGACGTGATAACTCTGTTGCAGAAAGGTGGTTGCTGAGCTATTAGTCTCATAAAAAGTGCTTGTTTACGCCTAGTTTTGTATTAAACTTTGAAGGTTTGACGACCAACAGTATGATCTTAAATGGTGCCATGATGTGATTGCTTGCTGATGTTGATGTCACTGATTGTTGTTGAAGGTGAAGCTGGAAAGTAATTTCGCCTCCATCGTGTTTGCCATCATGGTGCTAGAGGGTCTGGGCAGGTCCTCGATCCGAACTTGGACATCCTGGAATTGGCCAAACCCTGCTGCTAAGAACTGTTCCTCACTGCTCTGACCACACATACATAAACACAAGCCAGTGGGTCACACACAGAAAGGCACCTGTAATACACACACACACACACACTACTAATCCTAATACTGTATACATCTATAGATTCGGTAGGCGTGTGTGTATACATTATGGTTGTCTTCAAAGCTTATGCAAGATTCCACTGTGGATAAGGAGATCACTCATCACTACATTTACATTTTAGCAGTGCTGATTTAATAAATACCTCCATGAGTTTTACATTGGTTGAGTTACTGTTACTCTTAAATTGTATCATTTACTGTCTGTAGTACAAACATTTCGCCCACCAAAATCTACTTTTGTGCTAGTTGTGCTTTACATGAGGCAACACTGGTTTTATGAGTGCCAATGGGGTCAGACACATTGGCATCACAGACCATTTGTAGTGATTTAAGATCTAAAAGAAAATACTGTGAACATCCCTAGTTGATACTCAAAGCATATTGTTTACTTTTAAATGACCAATATGAGCTCAGAATGTATTTATCAGTCCATATTTTTAGTGCAGCTTAGATAATGTTGTCTAATGGACCATGTTTGCTTTAGCGTGAATCATAACGTACTGTAACATTTGTTCTTAGACATACATTGACGATGTGAAACTTTGGCAATTTGTACTCACAACTGAGCCTCCATGTCTTTAACTTCTGTACAATGGTGGGAACACTGTATGAATTATCAATTCAATAAAAAGAGGAATCTATACTAGAGATCTATTGTTGTTCTTTTTCTTTTCTTTGTTGCCTCTAGTGACCAGTTGAAAGTTTTCTGACCCTTTTAGTGAGGCTGCTGATACAGCTTCGAAGCAGACAATTCACTACATCAGGGCACGGGATCCATTAATTTACAATTTTATTAAATCTGTCAATGAAAAACACAGACAAGAGACTGTTCTGTCAATGTCATCAGGAAGAACAGTCAGCATGGCTGAAAGAGTGAGATCAGGAGGTTTTGGTGCAAAAAACTCATCACATACCCTTTATTGCAAAACTGTTGATTTTTTTTCATCACCATCAAGAGCCCAGAAAGAGCAGCTGTTCAAGTAAGGAGGGAGGGGGGAGGTGACAACTGTGTAAAAAAATCTTTCAATAATAATTAATAATAATGACAAAAGAAATAAAAACATCTCTAATAGACAAACACAATCACCTCAGTATAAGACGAGATTCTGTCACAGTCACAACAACCAGAGAAAAGTTGTTTCTTTTTTCCTCTTTTTAATGAATTAAATAGTTTTTAAAATATTTTCCATTACTATACTCATCTTTTTTCATTTTTGCGAAAAATAGGCAACTGGACTAATTGTGTGATGCAAGGTACTGTGTGTGTCTGCGTGTGTGTGTGTGTGTGTGTGTGTGTGTTGTGTGTGGACAGAGAAATAGAGATTAAGTGGAGAGATAAAGTGGAACGTCTTGGAGCATTGGGCACTGAGAGCAGCAGCAATGTGTGGCAATGCAGTACTCTCATTCAGCCACCAGGTGGCACAGTTCAGTCTGAACATTCCTCCAGGCAGAGCTATGGCGGCCCTCCCTCCCTCCCCACCCACCAACCACCACTGTATCAGAGGAGTCAGGTTTTGCCAACAGCCTCTGATTTTTGGA